>NC_056746.1:1121430323-1121477823 GCF_019279795.1 Protopterus annectens
GTGCTTAATCCTTAGAGTTTGGAAGCATGTCTAAGCTTAAAAAAGTGTTCTGTAGCCATTAGTCTACCTCTGAACATATGAGTAGGGGTTAGGTAAGGGGATAAATTTAATGTTATACAAATCTGCTCTGTGTAAGTTTTATGTATTTTGTTGTGTGTAGTGGTACTGTTAGGGAAAGGCTTTTAGTAATGCAGTGGATATGGTTGGGGTTAGGGGGCAGGATTAGAGTTAGAGATAGTACATGAGTAAGGTGGCACAGTGTGGCAAAGTGGCAAAGCTGACGTGTGAGCACGCACACACATATACACACACACACACACACACACACACACACACACACACACACACACACACACACACACACACACACACACACACACACACACACACACACACACACATTAATTTATAAACCCTCTGACTTCTAGGTCTATATTGAAAAAGCACACCTTTAGCAAGCCAAGTGGGCCTTCTCCATCAACAAGCAAGCAGACTGTTAATTGTTGTACTATGTGGCATGCTTTGCCTGGGAAGAAGGAACTACCTCTGGCTTATTTTACTGCTGTGATGTTTGTTTATATGTATTGAATAGTCAGGCTCTGTAACCTATCGTAGTCACGCACAATGTAGTTTTACTTCTGATTTTGGCATTTAAGGGACTGATGAAAACTGTGTAAAACTCTACTGTTTACAACTGTAAAATAGCCTTCATTTCTGTGAAGACATTCATAATAAAATCTAACTAATACAATTTTTCAGATCAAAGACATCTTAGTAAAAGATAATTAAAATCATGAGACTCTATCGCTTTTCTGAAGGCTTCTGAAAACATGGAATTACATATAAAATTGAATACTATTCCTAATATATCTAAAAGTATTTTCTGCCATAAATGCACATATGGTAAAGAACAGCAACAGCAGTATAAAAAATGCGGAAACAGAAACATCAGACAAAGACCTTTAACAACATACTGAGGCTCAGCAGTGAAGCAAAGTCTGGTTAGTTGGTCACTTCTAAGTTAAAGTAAAAGAAATATATGTCAGCTGCTGAAAACATAATATAAACAAGAGATAAAGCTGGTTTTAAAAGCACAAATAATGCAGTAGTTTGGTATTATCTAATATGAACCTTTAAATGAGCAGTTGATAAGATAAAATAGCTTTGTGGTCCACCTAGTAGAGCAAACTAACATTACATATTTTTGTCTCATGGCCTTAGCATCTCAGATTTACAGCAGATAGAACAGTACCACAGAAGAAACAACTGAAATTGTCGAAGGAGATCAGCTTATTTAAATGTCTGTGAAAAAAAGCCAGAAAGCAAAGCTGCAGACAGCAATTATGAAATTTCATTCAGGCCATGTCATATGATTTAAAAGGGAGGGGTCAGGACTGACGTATTTAAATATTAGCTTAACTCCACAAACATGTACCTTTATCTAATTGCCATCTACTGTTTTGTGGACTTTGACAAACTGCACGAAACAGTGAATGATTACAAGGTAAGCAGTTCTAAAGTTCACCAGAAATACTTTCTTCTGAATAGTAACAAAAGACGCAATGATCAGACATTACACAGTTATATCAGGGAATATAGTACATTACTACTCTCCCACTAGATTATAAATTATAGTTAAGGTATTGGGCTGCAAAGATAGAAAATTGTATTGGAATTAAATCAGATCAGTTAGCATACTGTATTTGATAGCTAACAATTTTTGGATGGCCACGGTGGTGCAGCGGTTAGCGTTGCTGCCTCACAGCAACAGGTTCTCCGGTTTGATTCTTGGCTGGGGTGCCTTCTGTGCGGAGTCTGCATGTCCTCCCTGTGGTCGCATGGGTTTCCTCTGGGTGCTCCGGTTTCATCCCAAAGATGTGGATTGGGCACACTAAATTGGCCTTAGGTGTGAGTATGTGCCTTCTGTGGAAGGTTGGGCGCTGGGCTGGCAACTCAACACCATAAAACTCTACTGCCAATCATGAGCGGACAGGTGATCAGCTGTGGTGACCCCTAACTGGGAAAAGCCAGAAGAAGAAGATTTGATAGCTAACAATTCTAAATGCTCAATGAGCTCAGGTAATGTGACCAGTCCACTCACCCGGTGGTGTATATATTGTCACTAAGTTATGAATATAAAACAGTGGTCATTCAGGCTTTTCTATTCTACTGATTGAATTTTACCATTGTACAGAACATGGATGGTGTTTTTTTTTTTTATTAGTCCTACCTGCTAATTGTCATCATCCTAGCATGGCCATAAAAAGTCTTGGATGTCATACCTCTGTGCATCTGTAATATAGAGTGAGTAAATGCCAATCCATCTTAACATGTGAAGATGGAAACAAGTACATTTACAAGAAATGATCAGTATTTGTTTATGCTTAATTTCAAGAAAAGTGTTTGTCTCTTGATATTCACTTAAATAATATAATACAATATCAAAAGTATAATGCAAATAAGGTCTTACAGGGGAGCACTACCCCCCTTACTTACAATAAAATCTACACTGCTAATGGCAAACCGATATAGCAAAATAAACTCAACTGAACCTCAAAGTGCCTAAATAAAAAACTTCACTCCTTCAAAGATCTCCTTACATTCAAGAATATAGACATCTGTGCAGTTACAGAGACATGGTTTAAAGAGGCAGACAGTACCCCAGCAATGCAAGGTTTCAGTGCCTTCCAAACTTTTAGACTAATTGTAGCAAAGACAAGAGCTGAAGTTGGAGGTGTCTCAATGTACCTCAATAACAAGCATATCTCTAGTGTGGTTAATCAGGATGATGTGCTGGATTACCATAGACAAAATCCTATACCATATCCTAGCCAGCTATAGGTCTCCCCTCCATGTCCCAAGGAGCTCACAATCCATACTTGGACCATCTGGAGGCACTTACCATTCAGTCTAACACCCTAATCATGGGAGACTTTAATTACCCCAATATAGAGGGGGAATCCTGCATGGCATCAAATCTACAGGCACAGAGATTCCTGGACTTCATAAATACAAACACTCTTGACCAAATAGTGAATACGCCCACTAGAAACTCCAACATACTGTACCTTGTGCTAACAAATATGGGAGAGCACTGCACCCTCCCCCCCAGTGTCTCATCCTTCCTTATAAGGTCTGACCATAAAGCTGTCTCCTTTGAAATCAAAATCAGCTCCATAACCCCATTAAAGCCTGTAACCGATAGGAACTATTCCAAGGCAAATTGTGTTTTATTATTATAGTTTGTTAAAATTCAATGGCCTTCCAAACCCCAAGACCACAGCAGCCAATGCTGAGTTACTCTCAGAAACTGAGTAAAACCATGTCAATGGCTGCATAGAAGCTGCTGTACCTACCAGAAGTATGACCAAGACCAGTCTCAGAAACAAACTGCCCTGGTGGCTTCCCAAATTAAACAGGATATACAACAAATGGAAAAAAAGATGGCAAAAATGAGAAGGGGTAATTCCCATAAAGATAAAACCTCTCTCATCAAAGTAAATAAGCCAATAAGTGAGCTAATTATGTCAAGAAAATTCAACTTTGAGGTTAAGATAGCCTGTTTGGTGAAATATAACCATAAGGCTATTTCAGAAACCTCAAGGGCAGCACATGGCAATGTCCTGGACTCGTGGGTTAATGGTGACACATTCACTGAGCCTGGTGACATAGAGAGCCTGTTAGCAGATAAATTCAGTTCCCAACATTACTCCCTCTCACTCCCAACCACCCCCAAAAAATACCCCCAAACATAACCCCTCCAACTATGACCTGGGAGAATATACTGGCTGTGCTTGCTAAAGGCAAGAACATGGCCTCAATGAGCCTTCATAACATTCCAGAATGCTTCCTGAACAGTCTACAATATGACTTATTGGGACCTCTGGAGTCATTATTTAACTACTGTCTTAAAACAGACTTTGTGCCACACAAATGGAGGACCGTGATTGTTATCCCCCTTCATATGGGAGGATTTTCAACAGATCCTGGAAACTATAGACCCATTTGTCTGACTAGTCTTATTTGCAAACCCATGGAAAGAATTATAATGGAAATTATCAACAAGGGCATAGGTGATCTGTAGACACTGGATCCATCCCAGTTTGGTTTTGTCAAAGGAAGGTCAGCCTGAATCTGATGGACTTCTTTGAAAAGGTCATTAAGGTACTGGGTGAGGGGAAAACAGTGCATACTGCCTACCTAGATCTGGGTAAAGCATTTGATACAATACTCCACTTGGGCATTGTCCACAAACATACAGAACCAGGTATAAACCCCTTCACACCACACTGGATAGCTAGCTGGATAACTGATAGCATTGAGGAGGTCAGAATCACTGAGGCCACCTCCACAAAGAGGCTGGTGACCAGTGGAGTCCCTCAGCCTCCAGGGCTCTGTGTTAGGCCCACTCCTCTTTGGCATCTACTTCTCAGATGTCATAGATCTCTGGCTAACCAAATTTGCACATTATTGCAAAGTGAGAGCAGTCATTGAATCCCCCTAAGATAAGAACATCCTTCAGGAAGGTCTAACACAGACAAACATTTGGTGCCAAAGCCATGGTTTAAAAATCAATACCAAGAAAAGTATTGAAGTACCTTTTGGGAAGTCTGCCAACCCAGGTAACTACATCATTAATAAAACAGCCCTAAAAGTTGATTCATAGTCAGGGATTTGGAATCCCATGTAGATAGGAACCTGCCCTTCGACCAATATGTATCCAAGGTAGTAAAAAATACTTCTATGTTGCTCAACTTATAAATGAGGGCACAGCATCTAGGTTCAGAGAGGTCATTATACCACTGTACTCAGCCATAATCAGACCTATCATAGAGTATAATGCCCCAAGGGATATGTGTCTGACCAGCCACGTGCAGCTACTGGAACATCCACAAAAGTTACTTACAAAAAGAATACAGTGAGTAAACACAATGTCCTATGCTGACTGCCTCAAAGTTCCTGTCTATTTACTCAGCATCATACAGACTTCTGAGAGGGGATCTTTACCTGGCATACAAGGCATCCCTGGACCTTGTTTTGATGGACCATTTGCACATCAGAGTCAGAACTACTACATTAAAGAACTAAATTTTGCTTCCAATATAAATAGGATATGTTGGAGAGACAGATATGTTTCTCAGAGAATTCCCATTATTTGGAACAAGCTCCCCATCCATTTGAAGCAGCATTCCTCCCAATCCCTATTTAATGGCAACTTGGATCAATGGATGGGTAACTGGAAATTCACCCCTGGTCAGGCATCTATGTCTCTGATGGACAGAGGCAGTGAGTAAATCATCCCCTATATAATTACAATTTGTGGATCACATTTGGGTTGCATGGTTAGGCTTATAAGAGCCCTAGTGGTCATTAGCCTAGTATATACCTGTGAATCTATGTCTGTTAATAACAGCCTTCTGTTTTCGTCCTGGCTTTGAGGAGTTAAAGTTTGTTTATTGACTGTTTATTTACTGGTAATCAAACCAATCTGAGGCACTCAATCATGGTCCACAGGAATGAAATGCAAATCACACAAATTACTTTATTAATACGACTGAGACAATTCTGTATTCTCTTTGAGACGTCATCATGCTCTGAAGTCTCAAAAACAGGAGATACAAGGGTTCAGTCACATGAATAACATTGGTTGTGTAGTTTGCATTTCACTCCTGTGGACCATTACTGAAAGCTTTGGTTTGATTGGTTTGTCCTTTATGTTTAGACAGTCATCACACAATTTGCTTTTCTACTTTTTCTGTTTGATTGCTAGAAATATCCTATGAACTGGAGTCCATTTTCAGAGGAGGCTCATGGTGGCAAGATCCTTAGTACAATGCATATAACATGAATAATAAATGTGTAACCTATACTCCAATTAGTGTGCTTAATTTTGGAGTCTTTACTTCAGTTCTTTTTATCATGGTTTATCAAAATCATTTTGACTTTTATTGTCCAAACTGATAATGCATAGCAGTGTTTTTTTCATATTTGCCTACTTTTATGTGACTATGCAGTTGGTATGTATAAGGAGGTGTGGGCCAGCTAAGCCAGGACAAGGGGGTAGGTTTCCCCGCAAATAAGATTTTTTTTTGTTCTGTTTTTTTTTAGCATTTTTGGATTACTCTGCTTGATGTAAAAATAAAACTGATGAAGTATAACTTGTTGAAGGGTGACTTTAACTGTGTATAGGTAAAGCATAATAAATCATGCATTGCATAATAAAGTTTACAGTAATAAATGCTACAAAGCATAAAATGGTTTACAACACAATGGATGCAATTGGGAAAGAAAACTGATGACAGTTTAAACTGAGGGGAAAGCAACATGGAATATAGCTGAGACTTTGCTGATATACCAGTCAGGAGCAAAATGATTGACCAATATCAATAAAACAGTTAAATCTGTAGTAACATAAATAATATGTAAAATTCAACACTATTTATTTTTGGTCCCTCAGACCTCATTCTACCAGCCCTGTCCTTTGTGCTTCATGCCCATCCCATATCTACCTGTCATTCTCCTAACCCTGGACTTACTGTGGTATTGCTGAGGCCAGTCATGGATCCTAAGGGCATTTTGGGGGCTCAGATATCTGTGCTTCCATCTGGAAGTTCTTTAATATATGTTACCCACTCCTTTTCCTCACCCCCCCATGTTAGGTGACTACATCTGAGGGTACATCTGAGACTACATTAAGTGCAAAATATATCCCTCCAAAGTGCTTCTTTACTGTATGCACTGGTAGTAATTTCACTATGCCGAATATTGCACTCACCTATTGCTGGCTCTAAGACCCTGGAACTCCGGGCGGTGTATGCTGACGTCAGAAAGTTTTCAAATACTCCATCCGGCTTACCGCTAAACTTTAATCTCGTTTACTCCTGGTACTACCTGTCCTCCGGCCCGGACGTATTTTCCAGCCTCCAGGAAGCCCCCCACTCTAATCCTAACAACGCGTGGCTCCTAAGAACAAACACTCCTACCTGACAACAACCAAAGCGTCTGCACAGACCAGTCCTCACCTCCTTGAAAAGCTACTACCCAATTCTCTTGGAAAAGACCAAAATAAGGTTGTTGCTTACTGGAACCTGGCATTATCATTTCTTTAACTTAAGTGCAAAATATATCCCTCCAAAGTGCTTCTTTACTGTATGCACTGGTAGTAATTTCACTACGCCGAATATTGCACTCACCTATTGCTGGCTCTAAGACCCTGGAACTCCGGGCGGTGTATGCTGACGTCAGAAAGTTTTCAAATACTCCATCTGGCTTACCGCTAAACTTTAATCTCGTTTACTCCTGGTACTACCTGTCCTCCGGCCCGGACGTATTTTCCAGCCTCCAGGAAGCCCCCCACTCTAATCCTAACAACGCGTGGCTCCTAAGAACAAACGCTCCTACCTGACAACAACCAAAGCGTCTGCACAGACCAGTCCTCACCTCCTTGAAAAGCTACTACCCAATTCTCTTGGAAAAGACCAAAATAAGGTTGTTGCTTACTGGAACCTGGCATTATCATTTCTTTAACTTAAGTGCAAAATATATCCCTCCAAAGTGCTTCTTTACTGTATGCACTGGTAGTAATTTCACTACGCCGAATATTGCACTCACCTATTGCTGGCTCTAAGACCCTGGAACTCCGGGCGGTGTATGCTGACGTCAGAAAGTTTTCAAATACTCCATCCGGCTTACCGCTAAACTTTAATCTCGTTTACTCCTGGTACTACCTGTCCTCCGGCCCGGACGTATTTTCCAGCCTCCAGGTAACTCGGACACAGTGAAAGAAGTCTAAATTGTGGTTGTACTGGTCTAACGCTAATCTCTCTGCTACTATTTTTGACAGTGAATCCTTTTTTATTGCTTGGTATTCTAACTACCATTAACTGCCTGCATGTGTTGTTAGCGCATATCTGGCGTCTTTTTGCTAAAGCCAGATAGCGCCTTTATTGTGTTTGTATTGGCCCAACATTGAATCTTCCTGCTACTATTACAGCCAGAGAACCTCTTATATTATTGTGCATTTTTGCTTTTACCATCAATCCCTGAATTTTACAGTAGTCTGTCTGCCTGCTTGATCGTACTTATCTGATACAATTACCAAGTGCAGCACGTGCTACTAGGATATATCTGGCGTCCTTCTCCTAAAACCAGATAGCGACTTGGTCGATAGAAGTCTAAGGCAACTCCATGTACTTGCAAGCGTTCATTATGCAAAACAGATGCCATATTTTCTAGAGCTAATTAAGTGACTGGCTTAGTGAGTTGTTTGTACATGTCTGAATCTTTTTCTTGCTATAGTAGATGCTTAATGGTACTGCTGATCTTGTAGATGGTTAAAAGTCAACTCCAAGTACTTGCCAGCGTTTCTCGACGCAAAGTTGATGCCATATTGTCTTAATTTAACTTTACGACTGGGTCAGTGATTTGTTTGCAGCAAACTCAAAGTGTCTGCACGTGTTTCTTGCTGTAACACTGGCGTCTATTATCTAACACTATTAGGTAATTGCTTTGTACTGTATGTTTTTTCAATTTAATCTCTTAGCCTTGTTATGCCATGTGTTTTACCTCCTAATTCCATATTGTTCCTTACATTGAAGCTATCATGATGCTGACTTTCTAGTGACTGTAACACTAACTGTATATCTACTGTTGTTGATTACTTTCCCCCAAGCATTGAGTTCACACTAGACCCTACATACAGACACCTCTGAATCAATTCTACATACACGGAGAAACTAATTGTGCTACCTCTCTCCCTTCTATCACAGGAAGCCCCCCACTCTAATCCTAACAACGCGTGGCTCCTAAGAACAAACGCTCCTACCTGACAACAACCAAAGCGTCTGCACAGACCAGTTCTCACCTCCTTGAAAAGCTACTACCCAATTCTCTTGGAAAAGACCAAAATAAGGTTGTTGCTTACTGGAACCTGGCATTATCATTTCTTTAACTTAAGTGCAAAATATATCCCTCCAAAGTGCTTCTTTACTGTATGCACTGGTAGTAATTTCACTACGCCGAATATTGCACTCACCTATTGCTGGCTCTAAGACCCTGGAACTCCGGGCAGTGTATGCTGACGTCAGAAAGTTTTCAAATACTCCATCCGGCTTACCGCTAAACTTTAATCTCGTTTACTCCTGGTACTACCTGTCCTCCGGCCCGGACGTATTTTCCAGCCTCCAGGTAACTCGGACACAGTGAAAGAAGTCTAAATTGTGGTTGTACTGGTCTAACGCTAATCTCTCTGCTACTATTTTTGACAGTGAATCCTTTTTTATTGCTTGGTATTCTAACTACCATTAACTGCCTGCATGTGTTGTTAGCGCATATCTGGTGTCTTTTTGCTAAAGCCAGATAGCGCCTTTATTGTGTTTGTATTGGTCCAACATTGAATCTTCCTGCTACTATTACAGCCAGAGAACCTCTTATATTATTGTGCATTTTTGCTTTTACCATCAATCCCTGAATTTTACAGTAGTCTGTCTGCCTGCTTGATCGTACTTATCTGATACAATTACCAAGTGCAGCACGTGCTACTAGCATATATCTGGCGTCCTTCTCCTAAAACCAGATAGCGACTTGGTCGATAGAAGTCTAAGGCAACTCCATGTACTTGCAAGCGTTCATTATGCAAAACAGATGCCATATTTTCTAGAGCTAATTAAGCGACTGGCTTAGTGAGTTGTTTGTACATGTCTGAATCTTTTTCTTGCTATAGTAGATGCTTAATGGTACTGCTGATCTTGTAGATGGTTAAAAGTCAACTCCAAGTACTTGCCAGCGTTTCTCGACGCAAAGTTGATGCCATATTGTCTTAATTTAACTTTATGACTGGGTCAGTGATTTGTTTGCAGCAAACTCAAAGTGTCTGCACGTGTTTCTTGCTGTAACACTGGCGTCTATTATCTAACACTATTAGGTAATTGCTTTGTACTGTATGTTTTTTCAATTTAATCTCTTAGCCTTGTTATGCCATGTGTTTTACCTCCTAATTCCATATTGTTCCTTACATTGAAGCTATCATGATGCTGACTTTCTAGTGACTGTAACACTAACTGTATATCTACTGTTGTTGATTACTTTCCCCCAAGCATTGAGTTCACACTAGACCCTACAAACAGACACCTCTGAATCAATTCTACATACACGGAGAAACTAATTGTGCTACCTCTCTCCCTTCTATCACAGGAAGCCCCCCACTCTAATCCTAACAACGCGTGGCTCCTAAGAACAAACGCTCCTACCTGACAACAACCAAAGCGTCTGCACAGACCAGTCCTCACCTCCTTGAAAAGCTACTACCCAATTCTCTTGGAAAAGACCAAAATAAGGTTGTTGCTTACTGGAACCTGGCATTATCATTTCTTTAACTTAAGTGCAAAATATATCCCTCCAAAGTGCTTCTTTACTGTATGCACTGGTAGTAATTTCACTACGCCGAATATTGCACTCACCTATTGCTGGCTCTAAGACCCTGGAACTCCGGGCGGTGTATGCCCCGCTCCGCTTCGCTCGGGCTCCGCTCCCCTCCCTGCCCCCTTATCCCACCCGCCCCCAGTACCTCTACATTTATAGGAATAGATAACCCCTCCCAAGTTCCCCTTTGCAAACTATACGCCCCTTCAATTTCCTCCTTACTCCTCCCACTTCTAGGTCCTCCCCCAATTCCAAAGACAAAACTAAAGCCTTTTCCCTTCCTAGTACACTTTCCACTCTTACACCATGGCCAAATTCCCCTATTCTACAACCCTCCTCTCAACAACCCTACTATTCCTTATTGCCTATTTTTTAACAAAGTATGAAAACCAAACTCTCATGGGATTCTCCCATCCTAAGCGCTACACCAACTGCCATTCTAATCTTTCGGCCATATCTGTCCCACCAACGCCCAACACTGTTAAAACAAAATCCCCCAACTTAGCCCAACTCACCCTCCGTCACCCTAAAATTTCAAATAATAAAAATCACCTCAAATTACTATTCAAACTACAAAGACTATTAATTTACCTGAAAAATAGTATTACCATTTATGGCGATATTCATCCCAATCCAGGTCCCCCTAATGTCTTAGACTCTAACCCATCTAAATTTGCTCGTAATTCTACTGACTCCCTTCTAGTACTACACCTGAACCTAAGAAGCATTAACAACAAGGTGCACAACCTGCACGCTATGTTAGCTACTCATTCCCCTGACATTATGTGTCTAACTGAAACATGGCTAAAACCCACCACTAAGGACGAAGAGATTCTCCCTCCTGGGTATAATATCTTCAGAGCCGACCGTGTAAAGAAACGGGGTGGAGGTATAGCTGTTATGTTCAGGAATACCCTGAATATCATTAAGAACCCAACACAACCTCCCATAATCTCTAATTTAGAACTTATTGCCGTAAAGCTATGCTTAAACACTCAAAAATGCATCAACCTCGTTGTTATTTATATCCCACCAGGGAATAACATAGAAAATCTTGAGCAAACACTGTCCTGGCTAGCCACTAGTTACCCACAAGAAACCATAGTACTTGGGGATGTCAATATAGACTGGTCCCTCTGTTCTTCCCATACAACCCCACAACCTATTAACCTACATGGCTTTTCCCAAAATATACCTTGCCCAACCAGACTTGGCAATGCTCACCAAAAAGAAACCACCATCGATTGGATCCTTACCAATAAAGATTCAATTAACTATACCACTGGGACCCTTCCCAATGACCTCAGTGACCACCTAATTACCTATATTATTAAACATAAATGCCCAACTACCAACCCCCCTTATATAGACTAGTTAGAAACAAAAAGAACTTTGTCCCACAATTATTCCTTGCAGACCTAAAATCCTGCAACTGGTCCATTTTAAAATCTCTACCCCTAGAAGAGAGTGTTTCCCACTTCAACGATACATTCCTTAGGATACTAGAAACACATGCCCCAAACAGACTAATCAGATCCAAAATACGTATAGCACCTTGGTTAACTAGAGAAACCAAAAACAAAAGGAAACTCAGAGACCAGGCCTGGGACAAATGGAGAGCCACTAAAACCCCCCAAGATCGCATAAAATTTCAACAGCTAAGAAACACTACCAAATCAGCCATTACCCAGGACAAAAAACAATACTTCTGCCACCTCCAGAATAAACACCAGAACAATCCAAAGAAGTTCTAGGCAGGATTTAACAACCTCCTTCACCCAGGTAAAACTACCACCCCAACCCCTGAGAAGCAAATCGGGAAAGATGCAGAGGCAGTAGCCAACACCTTTAACTCCTTCTTCACCGATACTATCCAATCTCTTGCTAGCCAACTAACCTCCACTGCTCCACCTACCTCTCAACCTCATGAAGCTGCCCACATCTCCTTTAACCTAAACCCTGTCTCTTCCTCCTATATTTGTTCCCTCTTAAAAAAACTTAAACCAGCCACCCTGGCTGATCACCTCCCAGCGGAATATTTACAAATAGCATCCAAGTCATCGCCACCCATATCCATCCTGATCAACAGAACTATTACTGAAGCCACCATCCCCTCTTCTTGGAAGATTTCTTATATCATCCCTCTTCATAAAGGAGGTACCTCCACTGAAATATCCAACTACAGACCAATAGCAATCCTGTCTCCAATAGTGAAAATTATGGAAAGATGTGTTCACAAACAACTCCTTCACTACTTAACCCTTAATCGTCTCTTATCTAACTCCCAACATGGCTTCCGCCCCCACCACAGTACTACCACTGCCCTCCTTTCCTTTATAGACTCCATTAATAACAATCGTAACAACAAACTAATATCCTCCGCCCTCTTTATTGACCTATCGAAAGCCATGGTCAATCACCAACTCCTACTTAATACCCTAGAAAGTCTACATCTTAGCACCCCTGCACTAACCTGGTTTACTCACTGGTAGGCAACAAGCTGTCCTGTGGCAAGACAAACTATCAGACCTGCTCTCAAACACCATCGGTGTTCCTCAGGGCTCCATTCTTGGTCCTCTTCTCTTTTCCATCTTCATAAACAACCTGCACTCAGTCATCCCTAAATCCACCTGCATACAATATGCCGATGACTCCACCCTGATCTGCTCCGCTGTCTCCCTTTCAAAACTGCAAACTACTACTCAACTCTGTTTTACTTTAGTTGAGAAATGGTTCACTGACTTGAAACTCCTACTCAATCCAACAAAAACTAAATTACTCCTATTTTTCCCCAACGCCAATACACCCCTTGGCAATGAACTCCCAAATACTAACATTACACCTTTTCATATTAAATCCATCAACGGAACCATCATAGCCCCTGTTACCAGTACCAAATTACTAGGTGTTACCATTGACTATAAGCTAAAATTTGACATCCACATTACCCAAACCATCAAATCGGTTAACAAAACTTGGATCCATGTACAGAATAAAAACTTCTTAACCCCTGACCAAACTAACTATTGCCCGCATCTCCTCTCCACCCTACTATATGCATCCCCAGTTTTTCCTTCCTCAGTAAACGTGAACTTAACATGCTCTCTCTTGCTTATAACCATATTGCTAGATTTATAACAGGTTCCCCATATCGCACCCACCACTGCCTTAACCTTAGGAAACTCGGTTGGCTGGAACTACCCAATCTTCTCAAACTTAATCAACTCACCGAAGCCTTTAAAATAATCCACTATCCCGACAGAACTCCCTCACTGTGTAGTATTTTGACCCCCTACTCCAACCTTAACTCCCTTAGATCAGCTAATAACGTCCAGATCTTAACAACTAAAGCTAAGAACTCGGGTGGTGATGCCCTGTATGCCAACTCCATTGGAAAGCCCTGGAACTCCCTGCCAAACACCCTTCGACTCATGACCTCACATCAACAGTTCAAAAACAACCTCAAAAACCATCTTAAGCTACAACGGCTATGCCCATGCACAGAACCCGACTAACTTATCAAATCTCCTGTACTCATAATTTGCCCTGATAAGTTAGTTCCTAGACCATTATTTTCACTGTGTTTATCCTATACAACTAGTTTGTTTAACCTGTTGCTTTGCTACTTGTGCTTATATTAAGTCATTGTTATTTCCTATTCTTATATTGTAAATGTAACTTGCTCTCATCGTGTATTGCTTTTATGCTGGAGCTTTTCCCCCCGGGCCTCTACTGAAAAGGGATATGTATCCAGCTGGACTAGCCCGGTCAACAAATGTAAAATAAATAAATAAATAAATAAATAAATCTCCCCTCTTTGGACCATGCCTACCCTTAGGGAGAGACATCAATGAACACCCTCCAACTGAAAATGGCCATACCCATCCCTCCCTGCCACTCCATCAGCCACCCAAACCTCTAATCAAAGCCAGGTCACCCTGGCTGTAGTCAGTGTTTTATCCCTCTACATCATCAGAGCATCTCGAGAAGTTTAATAGTATTAATGAAGATAGCCAGCGTTGTGTCTGTTGTAACAAGTGAATGCAACTACAGTCTGTAATCTTCACAATTCATTGTCTTAAAAAGAGAGGAATACTGTTTTTTTTCCTCTGCCTACTGGCTAACAAGCCCTCCCCAGTTGAACACATGCTCATTTGTTCCTTATGGGTGGGGAGTTTACCCACAGGGCCCTAGGACGACATCCATCTGAGGTGGGGTGCTATCATCCAGGCAGCTATTTGAGTGTTAGCTCCCTCATTGGCATACTGATATTAAGAACATTATTTTTATTTTTGTTTAAAATAACCCTTCCACTGGTGGTGACATGGACACACTGCAAGGACCACATTATGTCCCTACATCATGCCCATGCATGCTTCTCTATACATGCACACATGGTTTACCATCACCAGCTTGTGTGATCATGCCTACATATGTCTTCATTTAAGCCCTCACTCATGACTTTCCTCTGCCCACCAGCTGATGCTAGGCCATCTAATACAGCAGTGGGCATAGCCAGACTGAGGCCCACCAATCCTCCAGAAAGCACATGCCTATTTTCCCTTGCCTATACCATTATATACCTGACCAGTTATTTGAATTCAAGTTGTCTGGGCCATAACTAGGGCATTAGCTCTCTATGTCACTGGCACAGGTAAAGGAGAGGAGTACTTGGAAGGAGTGGAAAGTTGTACTGTTGCAATACGTGTGATAGAAAGAGAAGTGAAAAAAGGTCACAACTAAAAAAGGGGTATAAAAAGGTGACATATATAGGTTCATAGAGAAGAGACAGAGGATGTTAAGTTGCTGTGAACTAGATGCCCAAGAAAATAGGGTAACAGGCACTATTGAAATAGAAGATGCCTTAACAGTATCTGCAGACAGTTATCTCATTAACTCCATAGGTAAACATTCTATTTGATCTGAAGCATGCACTGAATGCTGCCTTGTTACAAGCTAAGGATTATTGAGTTCTTAAAGGAATGAGCAGGGATTTTCACATAGTAGGGTTGAACTCAGAAAGCAAAACCCCCTTCTTTTATTTTGAATGACTATAATATTGAATTTGCTGGAGCTGGATCAGTGAGTTATCCATCTTACTTGTGCCAAGTTAGAAGATTGCCAGGTGAAGAACATGTGGTGCCCTACAGTATCCTGTGTGCATCTATTAGCTGTCCATTAGTAACTTTGTGCATCATGACAGACCAGTTTAGGGAGTCACACTGTCCAAGAGGACATCAGTACCTTCCAGCAGCTATGGCTCACTTTCAGACTCACTACTACAGGGTAGCTCACTCCCTATAATAGCCACCTCACCAGTCCTGGCTTCAGGTGTGGGGTCTGTCTGGGTTTCCCCCAGGCTACCAGCCCCACATGTCTGTTCCCAAGCCTGAGTGCATGTAACTGCATGAACATAAGTTACTGCTTTATCAAATATTATTCCCTATCAGGAAATCTGCAGTGATGTCCTCAAACACACCTATTTGCTTGCTTTCTTTTCCACCATCCCAGTCAAGGTGAACCTTGGCCAAAGGAATTTGGAATGGGGTGCCTCCTAAAGCTCTGAGTGGAGTGAACTGCCAAGCAAGTATTGCTCCTCTTTAACCACTGCAGGCTTCACAATGGTTATGTCAGAGGCTATGTCTCTCTTAGCTGTGGCCTGTTTTCCATCCATAAGACTGGACAGAAACTCTGGTGATAGATTTGTACCCCTGTTGTCTCCAGACAAATTACCACTAGCATACTGTTAGTCCCACTTGCTGGCTGTCCCCACCTTTTGTTCCCTACCTTGCTTCTGTGGACATCTGTATGATACATAGCCCCACTGGTTACATTTAAAACATTTAACCATTAATCCTGGCCGTATACCTGAACTAATGCCTTACCTTAGATCCCTGGTATTGTTCTTTTTTTTTGTGGTTGGTTTCAGCATGTCAGTATGTTAATATGTTAATATGTTTGCAGCAGCTAATGCAAGAATCTGTTCCCCTCATGGAGACAAGAATCTTGACTTATTTGCACATTCAGTTACAGCTGAACTGCTTGTTATTAGCCAGTCATTCTCGAATATATTAATGAAAACCCATTCATCTCTCCAAAGCCCGATATAGTTCTTTGTTGCAAGTTGGAGATGTTTTGTACAGTTCCGGGCATAGAATGTTAACAGCTGACCCTTGTCCTAAGTCTGTGGAAGTTAACAGTATTGAAAATTTAACTAAAGGTACTGTTAACCTGTTTTTAAATTTCACTTTTAATACTGGGACAATTGCATGCCCTGATAGTGACTCATCCTCTGACTCATCTTGTAAGACTTTAATATATGATCTAGAATCTACGTAGCTTAAAATTATGAACTTGAAATATGAAAACCATTAATCCAACATTGTTTACATGTCAAACAAGTACCTAAAGGCTTACAAATTTGTAGGTTTCCAAATGGTATCGCTACTCAAGATGATATTTATCACATTTTGGTTGCTATTTTTAAGGATATTGCTACTCAAGCATTTAACTGATTTTCACAAAAAATGAGGCTTTATACATATCTATGAGTGAATTAAATACAAGTACAAAGTAACATTGTTTTTTTAGTTGGTGATCTACCCATTACTTTGGAATTTTTACTAAGATTGAAAGGCATGCTTCTACAATTAATGAACACAAGCGAAAGAAGCTTAAACAAGATGCTGATAGTTTCAACAGCTCAGCTTATCCATTACCTACTTCTAAAACTTTGAAAGAGAAGAAATGTAATCATTCTCATTTGTCAACTTCACAAAATCAAAAACGCAGCTTAAATATTAACCTATTTGAGTATTCCAATAATGGTTCTTTTCAATTAGACCCAAATGTTATCAATCAAGAGTGAACAACAGGGAGAGGGGACTACTGAAGACAAGAGGAACAGAAAAGGGCAGAGAAGGAGTTAAACTGTCCTATTTGTAACCTACGTTCTATCACATTAACTTCCAATCAATGCAATGTTTTGGATGTAAGCTTTTCCTACATTCTGGTCATATGGGCCAGTTATACACAACTTGTGACTGACTTCAAACTATATGATAGAAAGTTACATTTGGCATTTATTTTGCATGATGTTGACAGGTTTGTCGACAATAGTTCAATATATTATGTAAACACTGAATTTCTACGTTTGCACAATACTTTAAATGTTTTTTCTGACTCTTGCATTAATGATTTTAAAAGTATGTTTTGACATAAAAGTTCATAGAGGACGTACAATTTGACTTATTCAGAATACCAAGCCTTGTCTAGTCTAGCTCATAACAAACAATTGAGAACTATGAGGGCTGACAAATGAAATGACACAGAATTGATGGTCTGTGATAAGTATATAAAGTGTATGACTGATATGCTTTCTGATACTAGTTGTTATAAGCTGATTCCCCAATATTTATTGCAACAGAAATTTCATCGTGTAGATCTTGAGTTACTGGATTTATTAACTCAAGGATATATCAAACATTATATTTATGAATTTTTAAAAAATTATTTCCCGAAATTTGTTATTATTTTTCTGCATACCTAAGATTCATAAAGATGCTAATAATTCTCCTTTCAGACCCATAGTCTCGGCTCATCATAGTAAAACTGTGTTTATTGCTACATATTTGGATTCTATACTTAATCCAGTTGTACTTATAAATTCTCTGGCACTGAGACTATGTTGATCACTATTGATGAGGTATTTTTCGACACTTGCATTTCTTGGGAGACTGGTATTGATTTTGTTTGTTTGTAGGTTCATAGGTTCATAGGTAGGTACTAGGCTATCTGTCTGAGGGCATTTATAAGCCTAGCCAGAGTGTGTTGGCTTTTGCCACCCCATTGATTAATTAACTGATCCTCTATCAAGCAAAGCCAATGAAGTGATCCCAGGGGTGTATTTTCTGTTACCCATCCACTCGTCAAGGTTTCTCTTAAAGAGTGTTAGTGAGGGGCTCTGTCTGATGTAATTTGGAATTTTGTTCCAAAGCATGGGGAGTCTCTGTGACTGGAATTTATCCTTCCAGCATGTTCTATTTATTGTTGTGGTGAGGTTTAGCTCACTAGAACGTGTGGCTCGCAGTGACTTGGATTTCTTTAGGTGAAGCATGTCCATCAATTCTGAGTTGGACATGGCTTTGTAAGTCAGGCAGAGATCACCTCTGAGTAAGCGATATGCCACTGAGTACAGCCAGCATTTTTTCAGTCAGGCTGCATAGGACATAGGTTTGAGACCAGTAATCCTCTTGGTGAGGTACTTTTGTGGTCTTTCCAGCTGTTGGAAGTGTCTTGTGAGGTACATCCCAAATGGGGTATTGTACTCTATGATGGGTCTAATGAGTGACGAGTAGAGGGGCACTATAACCTCTTTATTTCTAGATGCGAACTCTTTAGTAATTAGATGGGCCACATAGAAGGATTTCCTAACTACTTTGGCAATATGATTGTCAAAGGAGAGATTACTATCTACCTGGGTCCCCAGATCTCTTATAACCTCTTCTGTATTAAGGGGGCTGCCACCTATATGGTAATTCATGGGTGTTTTGTTTTTCCCATACGGGACGACTATGCATTTTTTGGCATTTAGCTTGAGGCCATGACTTTGACACCAGGTGTCTGTCTCAGTAAGGCCCTTTTGGAGGATGTCCGCATCAGCCAGAGAGTCAATTATGGCACCCAGTTTGCAGTCATCAGCGAACTTGGTTAGCCATAGTCCTCCTGTGTTTGCCTGTACTTCTGAGAAGTATATGTCAAACAGTAGGGGTCCCAGGACCGAGCCTTGCAGGACACCACTTGTGACTGGTTTAGAGTCGGACCTGGAGCCCGCTGTTCTTACCGTGTCAGTTCTGTCTGTAAGCCAGTTGGCAACCCATCTCGTGATGTAGGGGTTTATGTTCAGGCTGGTGAGTTTTTCTGTAATACCCGAGTGGGGAGTGGTGTCGAAAGCCTTGGTGAGATCAAGGTAGGCTGTGTGAACCACCTTTCCCTCATCTATGGCCTTGGTGACTGTCTCAAAGAAGTCAACCAGGTTTAGTAGACATGATCTGCCCTTAATAAAGTCGAACTGGGTCGGGTCAAGTGTTTGGAGGTTCCCAATGTCTTTGTTAATGAGTTCTATGATGATGCAAGGCTACAAGTACAAATATGACTCTGTCATTGTTCATGTTGGTGTAAATGACCTGAGACGTACCTCCCTGGACTACAGGAAAAGAGACATTGAAGAGCTCTCTGATCATGTAGCCCAGGCTGGTATGACCCTGACCCTGAGTAGCATCCTGCCCTCGCCAAGCATGAATCCTCAGTATAAAGAAAAAATGATCAATTTCAACAACTGGCTAAGCTTCTGGTGTCATTCAAAGGGGATCCAGTGTCTGTCAGCCTGGGACGACATGCTCGACAAGCCACATTGCTTCGCAAGAGATGGCTTGCACCTGTCACCCCTAGGCTTTCGAATACTGGCCAAGGCTCTTGCTGCCCCTTGCAGACCAGGCTAGTCAGGCTTATGGGGCGATAGTTACCAGCGTCAGTTGTGGCCCCTCCTTTGTGGGGAGGAATAATCGTTGCTGTGCACTA
Organism: Protopterus annectens; assembly: GCF_019279795.1. Classification (NCBI taxonomy): domain Eukaryota; kingdom Metazoa; phylum Chordata; order Ceratodontiformes; family Protopteridae; genus Protopterus; species Protopterus annectens. The sequence goes on from NC_056746.1 coordinate 1,121,450,322, forward strand.
TTCTATGGGCTCATAGCCTGTGGAGAGGCTGAGGCTGAACAGTGTGTTTAGGTGGGGGGTTAGTTCATTCAGTAGTTCATGCAAGATGCAGCCTGGGACACCATCTGGTCCCATTGCCGCTGTGTTTTTGGCTTTTGAAAGGGCTGTTTTCACCTGTGCATCTGTGATTTTTGGGACACTACACTTTTCCAGTATTATTGTGGGCCCTTTTGGAGGTGAGAGGGGGGATGAAGTTTGCACTGAATCTATCTGCCAGGATGTTGGCAATATCAGTAGGTTCAGTATATTGTGTGCTATTTTGCACTAGTTCAGTGCATATCTGCGAGTTGCCACTTAGATTCTTAACATAGCTAAAGAAGGCTTTGCAGTTATCTTTCGAATCCTTGGCTATTTTTCTTTCGAAGTTAGCCTTGGATGATTTCATGAGGGACCTCAGTTTCTTACTGATACTGATCAGGGATGTGTTTCCTTCTTGGGATTTGCTTTTTTTCTGAACTAGTTTCCTCCTTATATTGTATAGCCTGTTTATTGCAGGGGTCCACCAAACTGGTTTCCATATCTTAGAGGAGTGAGTCTTGGTTTTGCTAGGGATGGCACGATCCATGTATCCTTGTAGGTGCTCACAGATTGCATTTGTAAATGTTTCTGCATCTTGGGCAGCATTATCCTTTAGCGTGGGGGCTGTGAAACGTACCACCTCTGTCTTAAGTAAGGTGAAGTTTGCTTTAGAAATGTTTTTTACTGTGGTTTCCTTAGTTGGGGGTGGTGGTGGCGTGTGGACATCCAAAGTGATTAGTTTATGGTCTGATCTAACCAGTGATGGGTTGACCTCTGGTGTGGAACACCTGTCGCCCATGTTGGTGATGACCAGGTCCAATATGTTTTCACCTCTAGTAGGGGAGTTTACCAGCTGATCCAGGGCATTTGACTTGATGAATTCCAGGAAGCGCTGGACCTGGGAATTTGTACTCGAGTAGTTTTCCCAGTGAATGGTAGGGTAATTGAAATCACCCAGTATCAGGGTGTTTGGTAGGACCTTCATGTTTTCTGGTATCTCCAGAAAGGTGGAGTGGTGGTCCTGTGTCATGGAGGGTGATCTGTAGCAGGCCACAATTTACATTGCAGATTTGCCCAATATTAGTTGCACATGGATGATCTCAGAGGTATCATGCTGCGCCACTAACCTGGAGGTGTAGGTATCCTTGATGAATACGGATACACCCCCTCCTTTTGTGTTTCGGCCCATGTTCTGTGGCCAAAACGTGTGTTATGAGTTGTAGCCCAGTAGTGCTGGGGTGCTCTCTGAAGCCTTGAACCAGGTTTCAGTTACTGCACAGATGTCGACGTTCTCCATACTGAGGAGTGCTTCGAGCGCGTGCATTTTGAGATTTAAACTCCTGGCGTTGAGTAGCATATCCCTCAGCTTTTTTTAATTGTGCTGTTTACGAAGGTGGGTTTGACTTTTGAGCCTTGCCTAAAAAAGGCACTATGGGGGCAGCAAAAGCCTTGGCCAGTATTCAAAAGCCTAGGGGTAACAGGTGCAAGCCATCTCTTGTGAAGCAATGTGGCTTGTCGAGCATGTTGTCCCAGGCTGACAGACACTGGATCCCCTTTGAATGACACCAGAAGCTTAGTCAATTGTTGAAATTGATAATTTTTTCTTTATACTGAGGTATCATGCTTGGTGAGGGCAGGATGCTACTCAGGGTCAGGGTCATACCAGCCTGGGCTACATGATCAGAGAGCTCTTCCATGTCTCTTTTCGTGTAGTCTGGGGAGGTACATCTCAGGTCATTCACACCAACATGAACAATGACAGAATAAGATTTGTACTTGTTCTGGAGTGACCTGAGTGCTTGTGTTATGTGGTGGATTCTGGCTCCCAACAGGCAGCTAACAGTAACCTTCTGCTTGTCCAGCCTAGTGAGTGGGACGTCAGTGTGCCTGACTATAGAGTCATCTATTACTAGTGTGTTAGGTATGTTATTTCACCTTAAGGGCTGTGATTGTGCGGCACACTGATTTTGTGTTTTATGTGTTGTCTGGTTTGTGACGGGAAGTGCAGGTTGTTTGGGTGTCTGCTTTGGAGGTCTCTGATGCTTTTGCAGGTTTTTATTTAGAGCCTCCAAGTATGATTTTGTGTATTTATGTGTATTCTTTGCCAGTGCTGTTTTAGTAGGTCTGTGTGCGGCTGGAGTTGTGGTGCAAGTGTTAACCTTCTCCTCTTGACTGTCTGTTCCAGACTTGGGTGGAGACAGCTTAGCTTCCAGTTTGACTGTAAAATTGCATCTCTCGCATATGTTAGTGTTTTGTGGTAGGAGTAGAGGGTTGTCTGTGTATATGAGGCAGTTGTAACATTGCCTCAGGATACTCAGATTCACCAGCTGGACTGGAGAATGCACCTGAAGTTGCCCTTTGGTCATGCCTGAATAGTAGGGTGAGCTGCTTAGTTGCTTGGTTGGTGAGGGGTGAATAAAGAGCCTTGCCCTGCTGAGCAATCAGTGTCAGGGTATATTAGTGCTTGCTATTAGGTCTGAGCAAGTGCTGGACTGTAAGATGCTTTTTGAGTGCTTAGGTTTAGAGTTAGACTAGTTTCAAGGGAAAAACTGAAGAGGAGACTTAGTGGAGTTGGGAATAATTTAACCGTAGCTAACCGGCACTGCCCAGTGCATAAAACCGTGCAAATGCGGTTTTTATAGTAGGGAAATGAAAGAAATAGAAATTAGTCCAAAATGGCCAATAAACTACTAACTTCTGGGCTGGAACCACTCTTCCAGGGACAGATAGGTTGCTCAAACCTCCCCTCTCTCACAGGTGAACAGAGAAACTTCCTTCTATCCAAGTAAGGTACGGGCAACTCAGAAACTAGTATCACAGCCCTGAATTCAGCACTAGCCTGAAAACTGGACTATACTAGCTTAGAAAGGCAGGAAGCAAGGAATTTTTTTTGAAAAGATAAGGCAAAAACAGTAAAAAATGCACTTAAAACAGCTTTAAACGACTACAAACAATCAGAAAAGGCTATTGCACTTTAATGTGTAGCTTACAACAGTTAAACAAATTATTTAAACAAAAAACAACTTTTTTCAAAGTGCAGGCAGTCAAATAAGTACAATATGTGAAAAAAATCAAGCTTTTAAATCACAATAAATGCTAGAAAATCTGCATTTAGGCAGAAAACAGTTAAGTACAGCAAGAAAGTACAGACAACTTGATACTTAATCACTCCAAAGTCTCTCTCCTAAGCTAGAAGGCTTGTATCAGTCTAAGGCTTTCTAGTGCTACCCAGAAGGTTAGTTACAGGAAAGATGGGAAACAAGCGCAGATGTGGTCTTTTAAACCAGAAAGTTGAAAGAGATGGACAAACTGTCCAAATGGTAAATAAACTACAAGTTCTGGGCCAAGAACCTCTCCTCTCATGGTAGACAGGCTACCTAGTGCTTACCACTCCCACTGATAAGCTAGAAGGCTTTCCTCCAACACAGAAAGGCTTACGGGGCTCAGAAGCTTACCAACAGTCCTGGATACAGCAACTCTGTATCTGGACTAGGCTAGTTACAGGAAAGGTGGGAAACAAGCACAAGTGCGGCTTTTAAACCAGAACATTGAAAGAGATGGAAAAAAACTGCCCAAACGGCCAATAGCTACAATTTTTGGGCCAGGGACCACTCCTCTTGTGGTAGATAGGCTACCTAATGCTTACCACTCCCACTGATAAGCTAGAAGGCTTCCCTCCAACACAGAAAGGCTTGGGGGCTCAGAAGCTTACAAAACGTCCTGGAATACAGAAAATTTGTACCTGGACTAGACTAGTTACAGGAAAGGTGGGGAACAAGTACAAATGTAGGCTTTTAAGCCAGCAAGTTGAAAGAGATGGAAAACTGCCCAAACGGTCAAGTAAACTACAATGTCTGGGCCAAAACTCACTCTTCCCATGGAGGATAGGCTACCTAGTGCTTACCACTCCCACTGATAAGCTAGAAGGCTTTCCTCCAACACAGAAAGGCTTGGGGGATCAGAAGCTTATTAACAATCCTGGATACAGCAACTCTGTAACCGGACTAGGCTAGTTATAGGAAAGGCAGGAAACAGGCACAAGTGCGGCTTTCAAGCCAGAAAGTTGAAAGAGATGGAAAAAAAACTGCTCAAACAAGCAATAGCTACAATTTCTGGGCCAGGGACCACTCCTCTTGTGGTAGATAGGCTACCTGATGCTTACCACTCCCACTGATAGCTAAAAGGCTTCCCTCCAACACGGAAAGGCTTGGGGAGCTCAGAAGCTTACAAAGAGTCCTGGGTACAGCAAATCTGTACCTGGACTAGACTAGTAACAGGAAAGGCAGGAAACAAGCGCAAACACAGGCTTTTAAATCAGAAGGTTGAAAGAGGTGGAAAAGCTTCCCAAACAGCCAATAAACTATAATTTCTGGGCCAGAAACCACTCCTCCTGTGGTGGATAGGGTACCTAGTGCTTACCACTCTAACTGATAAGCTAGAAGGCTTCTTTCCAACACAGAAGGGCTTGGGGGGCTCAGAAGCTTACCAACAGTCTTGGATACAGCAAATCTGTACCTGGATTATACAAGTTATAGGAACGGCGGGGACCAAACGCAAAATGGGCTTTTAACCAGAAAGTAGAAAGAGATGGAAAAACTGCCCAAATGGCCAATGAACTACAATTTTAGGACCAAAACCCACTCTTCCCATGGTAGATAGACTACCTAGTGCTTACTACTCCCACAGATAAGCTAGAAGGCTTCCCTCCAACACAGAAAGGCTTGGGGGGGCTCAGAAGCTTACCAACAGTCCTGGATACAGCAAGTCTGTATCTGGACTTGACTAGTTACAGGAAAGGCAGGAAACAAGTTTAGAATTTTTTTTTTGTTACAGAAAATCAGCTAAAACAGCAGTAAATGCAATTCAAATTGCAGTGCAGGCCAGCACACCTGAGCATGTAGCAACACTACGGCAAATACAGTTCAAATAAATGCAATTAAATTAACAAATTACTAAAAAACAAGTGCAGAAGGCAGTAAATTAGAAGGCTACTAACAAGCAGTAATAAGTGCAGAGTAAGAGCGACTGAACAGATAGCACGCAGAAGAGCAACTAAGACAGTTACAGTAAGAGCAGATGAATAGGATATATATATATATATATATATATATATATATATATATATATTTTTTTTTTTTTTTTTTTGAGGGAAGGAACAGAGCAGGATTAAGAGGCTATAGGGGTTGTCCTTCCCAAATGCTCTCTTTGTACACAGCAGGAGTGCCTGAAATCAGAATATGATTTCACTGCACTCAGTTGAGTGAGCAAATGAGATGGGCCCAGAAGGAGTATCCAAATACAAATCTACAAGAGGGGCGGGCAATTTCAAAGCCATCAACATTAATACCAAAACAAGAACAGGGAAGGTGGGTGGGGAACTAACTGTAGAGAGACAGCCACAACTTCAGTTGAGTTAATATTCAGTGAAAAACACAATTAAATAAATTAAATACAGTACTATATGCAAAAGAGCACATAAAAGTGTACTTAAATTCACTTATACGTCCAGCTAATTTCAGGTAGATGTTAGCCGGCCAAAGCTCTGATAACAGAGACAACTCAAAATGTACCACTTATATAAGGCAAGACAGGATGTCTGTGATGAGCTGAAACTAACCCCCACTGCTATCAATGGCTACACAGAAATTCTAAAAAGTACTCTGTAGAGAGACAGCCACAACTTCAGTTGAGTTAATATTCAGTGAAAAACACAAATAAATAAATTAAATATAGTACTATATGTAAAAAAGCAGATAAAAGTGTACTTAAATTCACTTATACGTCCAGCAGATTTCAGTTAGATGTTAGCTGGCCAAAGCTCTGATATTAAGCTATACCTTAGCAAATTCACGTCTTTATATAATAGTCAGATTAACATTATCTGTATGCTTTTGGATTTGGTATTAGCTAATAATTTTATTTTTGATAATATTTATCAACAGTTAAAGGGTATAGCTATGGGTGCAAGGATGATGCCAGTGTTCACTAATTTAGTCATGGTTTAGTGGGAGCATGGTTTCTTAGTTAAACATCTTTTATACCATTATGTGACATTTTACAAACATTACCTTGATGATTTCTTGTTTATACAGAATGGTACTTCTGAAGATTTTTTAAATGTTTTTTGTCAGCCAATGGAAAATAGATGCATGACTGCTGAATCATACACCAATGCACTGTACGAACATGTACATAAATGCATGGAACTAGCCATACCCAATAGTACCAAGATGCTTTACTCCAAAAAAAAAAAAAGGAAGCCAGTCTGGTGGTCCCTTGCCATTAATAAACTCTACAACAGAAGGAAGAAACTGTTGCAGAAAAAGGTGAAGTCCCAAGACTGAAAAATTCCCTGATTAGCTTCAACAAAAAGTTGAGATCCCTCATCAAAACCTCCAAAGCCAGCTATGAAGGCAGAATTGGGACAGACACTAAAAACAACCACAAAGCCTTCTTTAGTTATATCAAGAATCTCCATGGCAATAACCAGATTTGCTCTGAGTTACTGCACAATGGTACCACCTATACTGAGCCAACAGATATTGCCAACATACTGGCTGACAGATTCAGTGCCAACTTTACCCCTCTCTCCCCCTTAAAGGACCGATCTCAATACTGGAAGAATGCCAGGCACCCTGCATTACCACCCTGCATAAGTTAAAGCTGCATTGTCTAAGGCCAAGAATACAGCTTTCATGGGACCCGACAATATCCTTGGCTGTGTTCTACATGAATTACAAAATGAACTGGCACCACATCTGTGTGCTCTGTTCACTCACAGCCTCACCGCAGGCTTTGTCCCTATTAAATGGTACACTGCTACAGTCATCCCACTCCATAAAGGAGGAGCGACTATAGACCCTGGAAATTATTGCCCCATTAGCCTGACGAGTCTGATATGTAAGGTTGTGGAGCTCATCATCATGGACCTAATTAACAAGGATATAGGGAATCTCCAAACTCTAGATCTCATGCAATTTGGTTTTGTGAAAGGTAGATCATGCCTGCTTAACCTGGTTGACTTCTTTGACTCAGTCACCAGAGCAGTGGATGAAGGTAAGACAGTTCATATAGCCTACCTTGATCTGGCCAAGGCCTTTGATACCATTTCTCACTCAGAAATTATTGATAAACTTACCAAACTAGGCATCAGCCCCTACATCGTTAGGTGGATTGCAAATTGGCTCACAGATAGAACACACGGTGTGAAAGTAGCAGACTCCAAGTCATACTGCCGACCAGTCAAGAGTGGAGTCCCACAGGTATCAGTCTTGGGTCCTCTCCTGTTTGGCATCTATTTCTCAGATGTCTAGGCCAACACAGAGGGGCTCGGGCTGACCAAATTTGCAGATGACTGCAAGCTGGGAGCCATTATTAACTCTCCAAGTGATGCAGACATCCTACAGAAAGGCCTCACTGAGGCCAATGACTAGTGTTGAAACCATGGCCTTAAGTTTAATGCCAAAAAATGCGTCATTATCTCGATCTCAGGACAGTGGTTAACAGCAACATCTCCTTCGACCACCACATTACCACTGTGGTCAGAAAGTCCTTCTATGTGGCACATCTCATTACCAAGGGGTTTGCATCCAGGAAGCAAGAGGTCATCATTTCTCTCTACTCTTCCCTCATTAGACCAATCATAGAGTATAATGCCCCATTTGGCATGTACCTCACTAGACACATGCAACAGCTGGAGAGGCCACAAAAGTACCTCATGAAGAGAATCCTAGGCCTTAAACACATGTCCTACATGGACAGACTCAAAAAGCTCCAGCTATTCTCTGTCTCATATCATCTACTAAGAGGCGATCTCTGCTTGACTTACAAAGCCATGTATGACCCATCTCTGTTAGAAATGCTACATTTGAAGAAATCCCAATCCCTCCACACCACACACTCCAGAGACCTCAACCTTATTACCACAATCAACAAAATATGCTGGAGGGACAGGTTCATAACCCAGAGACTGCTGATGCTCTGGAACAGACTTCCCATACATGCCAAGCAGAGCACCTCACTAGCCCTCTTCAAGAGAAATCTTGATGAGTGGATGGGAAATAGAAAGTTCACCCCGGGGATCACTCCAGTGGCTCTACTTGATAGAGGCACTGGGAACTAATGACAGGCAGTACAATGCCAGGGCACTTCTATGGGCTAGGATTGTAATGGCCTCAGGGCCATTAACCTAGTACACACCTATGAACCTATAAATCATAGTACTGATTTCCTAAGGTTCACTATTAGTACCCATGGCATGACAGTTAACTTTTTAGAGCTAATTATTAGTATCCTACTTCTGATAAATGATTTCATAGTCAGATATTTCATAAGCCAACTTTTATAAATAGCTATGTACATTATTCTAGTATGCAGCCTACATTTATGAAATGGAATATAGTACGTGGGCAGCTTATTAAACTAAGTGGAATAGTTAGTAAAGATGATGATTTTTTAGATGAATCCAATAAGTTAATCAAACTGTTTGAAGCGTGTAGTTATCCTACAGGTAGACAATGATACTTGCAGTGAGATTATTCTTCAAGCAAGAACATTTTTTTTTATCCGATTTTAATAAAAGGTTAGACTATAAAACCTAAAAAATCAAATGTTTATTTAATAATTATTTTGAATTACCTATTAGCAAATATATGATAGATATCAGGAATATAATTTCTTCTAAATGGAATATAGTTTTAGGTAATAAAGAGTTAGTTAAAGCAGCAGGAGTTTCACCAAATTATAGTTATAAGACATTTATTAATTTATTAATTTAATTAGTTACTTTAATAAAATGGATTGCTTGATGAAATTAATCAAAGTGGACTTTATGGTAAGTACATCTGTCATCCATGTAAATCTTGTCATTATATATCTATTTATTTATTTATTTTATTTACTTTATTTATTTCTACTTACTTACTTTATTTATTTTACCATCCAAAAACCTTCGGAAGACATTGCCAATTCCTTTAATAGTTTCTTCACAGAAACTATCCAGTCACTAGCTAACCAACTATCTCCCAGTTGCACAAGTCCTAACGCCGCCGCACCTAGTTAGCAAATCCCCTTTAACTTTCAGTCAATTTCCACATCACTTATCCATGCCCTGATCAAGAAACTAAAACCTACTACCCTTGCAGCAGATCTCCCAGCTGAGTATCTACAAAAAGCTGCAGATGCCATAGCATACCCAGTCTCTATCCTGATCAATAGAACTATATCAGAAGCCACTATCCCCTCCATCTGAAAGACATCCCATGTTATTCCACTCCACAAAGGGGGCAGTTCCACTGAACTGTCAAATTACAGACCTATAGCTATTTTCTCACTCCAGGCTAAAATTATGGAGAAATGCATCCATAAACAACTCCTGAGCCATCTCATTCAGCACAATTTCCTGGCTAACTTGCAGCATGGTTTCAGACCATTTCACAGTACAACCATGGCCCTCCTGTCCTTCTCCAATGTTATTAATCAAAACTGAAACAACAATAAGCTTTCTTCTGCCCTCGTTCTTGATCTCTCCAAAGCCTTCGACAAGGTCAACCACCAACTACTCATACATACACTTAAAACTATTCCCCTAGATGTCCAGCCTATCCAATGGTTCAAATCTTATTTGAGTGGTAGACAACAGGCTGTACTATGGCAGAACAAACTATCTTCCCTTCTACCTATCACCCTTGGGGTCATACAGGGCTCTATATTAGGGCCCCTATTATTTTCTATCTTTATTAATGACCTGTACACAGTCATCCCAACAGCCAACTGCATTCAATATGCAGATGACTCCACTTTGATTTGCTCTGCCACCTCCCCTTTAAGGCTGCAGACTCTCTCCCAAAATATTATTTAATACTGTCGAAAATTGGCTCTGTAATCGATGTCTCCTATTAAATCCTAACAAAATGAAACTACTGCTTTTCTCCCCAACTCGTAAAGCCTCAGCTCCAACTATTACTATAAAATCTAACAACGGCACTGTCATTGTCCTAGATCCCTGTACCAAACTCTTAGGTGTAACAGTTAATAATAACCTCAAGTTTGATATGCATATTAATCAAACTATTAAAAAAGTCAATGAAAAACACGGCTCACTATACAAGATCAAACCGTTCCTCACTCCACTAGCTAGAACGGTAATTGCCCATACACATCTACTTTCCACCCTTCTTTATGCATCCCCTCTCTTCACAAACTTGAGTAAGTCTGACCTTAATAAAGTCTCTAGCTGCTTTAATCATATTGCTAGATGTGCCACTGGAGCAGCATACAGAACACACTGAACACTGTCTGAACCTAAAGCATCAAGGGTGGCTAGAATTGCCTATCCAACTTCAGTACAATCAGCTAATAGTAGCACATATAATTTTCTACCAACCTGAAAACACACCCGCACTTACAAAAATGATCACTCCTTACAGCATCCTCAAGACACTTCACTCATCCAACAAATTACTAGTCCAAACCCTCAAAAGCAACAACTCATTTGGAGACTCTCTATATGCCAACTCTGTTGGCAAAATATGGGACTCACTTCCTGCTGAGGTTACTTCAGAACCTGTTCTAACCCAATTAAAAAAAAAAATCTAAAACAGTACTTTAAAAGGCAATGGCTATGTCCTTGCTCTAATCTTGACTAACTCTGGCAATATAAACATGTGCTAAATAGGTCTTTTGGCCACCCCTACATTGCTTCCTAATTGTTACTCTAGAACAAATCATATTTATATATGACAGAATGAATAACTTTTATCCTATGTATTGTATTTGTAACAGTGCTTTAACTTGTTTAATGTAACAGTTTTTCTGTATGTATTTATGGAGCTTTTCTCCCCAGGCCTCCACTGAAAATGGACAGGTATCCAGTTGGACTATCCCGGTCAACAAATGTAAAATAAAATAAATAAATAATAAATGAATAAATGCTAACAGAACATATTTCTGAACATATATTAGTCATCAAGAAACAAAATTCTAATAACACATTAAGTAAGCACTCTTTAAACTGTAGTGTTTTTAGAAAGTTTGAATTTTTATACTTGACAAGTTGTGGGGCATCAGTCACATGGCGACTTATGCACCTTGCTTGAATGTAGAGAAGCAAGCTGGCAAATTAAACTTGCAGCTGATAAACCTCCTGGTTTAAATGAAACTATCAACACAAAATATTTTTTAAACATTTAAATTGTAACCTGAATTGATCATTTTCACTGTGTATTTTTAATTTATTTTTATGTCTTTAAGAACTGCATTAGTAGCTGAGTTAAGTACAAACTTGCAGATTGTACTGCATTTCATTTTTCTGTCTATTTAATTGTTTTATTCAATATTGTGTCTGTGTCTCTCTGTAGTTATTTATTTTTCTATTTAATTGTTTCATAGAATACTGTGGTCTCTCTCTGTCTCTGCAGTTAGTGGGGGCTATTGTGTTTCACTTCATTGAAATTCAGAGTTAAACTCTTAGCCTAGAGGGTTTCTGTGTATTTATAAGTGTTAGTCACATATCTTTGAATTCATTACTGCTCAATACCCGAGTTGTTTGGCTTCTGCTACATACCTACAATCAACTGCATTACTAGCTGAGTTAAGTACAAACTTGCAGTGTTAAAGATTGTACTGCTTTTCATTTTTCTGTCTATTTAATTGTTTCATTGAATATTGTGTCTGTGTCTCTCTGTAGTTATTTATTTTTCTATTTAATTGTTTCATAGAATACTGCGGTCTCTCTCTCTCTGTTTATGCAGTTAGTGGGGGCTATTGTGTTTCACTTCATTGATATTCAGTGTTAAAATTCTTATCCTAGAGGGTTTCTGTGTATTTATAAGTGTTATTCACATATCTTTGAATTTTGGGTAGCCATGGTGGTGCAGTGGTTAGCATTGCCACCTCACAGCAAGAGGTTTTCCGGTTCGATCCTTGGCTGGGGTGCCTTCTGTGCGGAGTCTGCATGTCCTCCCGGTGGTTGCATGAGTTTCTTCCAGGTGCTCCGGTTTCCTCCTACATCCCAAAGACATGCTGTAGGTTGATTGGACACAATAAATTAGCCCTAGGTGTGTGTGCATGCTTGTGTGTGCCTTCTGTGGAAGGTTGGGCACCGAGCTGGCAACTCGACACTGTAAAACTCCACTGCCAATCATGAGTGGACAAGGTGATCCACTGTGGCGACCCCTAACTGGGAAAAGCCGAAAGAAGAAGAAGAAGTCACATATCTTTGAATTTATTATTGCCCAATACCTGAGTTGTTTGGCTTCTGTGACATACCTACAATCAACTGCATTACTAACTGAGTTAAGTACAAGTCTGCAGTGTTAAAGATTGTACTGCATTTCATTTTTCTGTCTATTTAGTTGTCTCATAAATACTGTGTCTGTGTCTCTCTGTAGTTATTTATTATTCTATTTAATTGTTTCATAGAATACTGTGATCTCTCTCTGTCTCTGTACTTAGTGGGGGCTATTGTGTTTCACTTCATTGATATTCAGTGTTAAACTCTTAGCCTAGAGGGTTTCTATGTATTTATAAGCATTAGTCACATATCTTTGAATTTATTACTGCTCAATACCGGAGTTGTTTGGCTTCTGCTACATACCTACAATCAACTGTATTACTAGCTGAGTTAAGTACAAGCTTGCAGTGTTAAAGATTGTACTGCATTCCATTTTTCTGTCTATTTAGTTGTCTCATTAAATATTGTGTCTGTGTCTCTCTGTAGTTATTTATTATTCTATTTAATTGTTTCATAAAATACTGTGGTCTCTCTCTCTCTCTCTCTCTCTGCAGTTAGTGGGGGCTATTGTGTTTCACTTTGTTGATATTCAGTGTTAAACTCTTAACCTAGAGGGTTTCTGTGTATTTATAAGTGTTAGTCACATATCTTTGAATTTATTACTGCTCAATACCTGAGTTGTTTGGCTTCTGCTACATACCTACAATCAACTGCATTACTAGCTGAGTTAAGTACAAACTTGCAGTGTTAAAAATTGTACTGCATTTAATTTTTCTGTTTATTTAATTGTTTCATTGAATATTGTGTCTATGTCTCTCTGTAGTTATTTATTTTTCTATTTAATTGTTTCATAGAATACTGTTGTCTCTCTCCCTCTGTCTCTGCAGTTCGTGGGGGTATTGTGTTTCACCTCATTGATATTCAGTGTTAAACTCTTAGCCTTGAGGGTTTCTGTGTATTTATTAGTATTAGCCACATATCTTTGAATTTATTACTGCGCAATACCTGAGTTGTTCTGCTACATACCTACAATCAACTGCATTACTAGCTGAGTTAAGTACAACTTGCAGTGTTAAAGATTGTACTGCATTTTATTTTTCTGTCTTTTTAATTGTTTCATTGAATATTGTGTCTGCGTCTCTCTATAGTTATTTATTTTAATTGTTTCATAGAATACTGTGGTCTCTCTCTCTCTGTCTCTGCAGTTAGTGCGGGCTATTGTGTTTCACTTTATTGACTTTCAGTGTTAAACTCTAAGCCTAGAGGGTTTCTGTGTATTTATAAGTGTTAGTCACATATCTTTGAATTTTGGGTGGCCACGGTGGTGCAACGGTTAGCGTTGCCACTTCACAGCAAGAGGTTTTCCAGTTCAATCCTTGGCTGGGGTGGCTTCTGTGCAGAGTCTGCATGTCCTTCCTGTGGTTGCATGAGTTTCTTCCGGGTGCTCCGGTTTCCTCCCACATCCCAAAGACATGCTGTATGTTGATTGGACACTCTAAATTGGCCCTAGGTGTGAGTGTGTGCTTGTGTGTGCCTTCTGTGGAAGGTTGGGCACCAGGCTAGCAACTTGACACCATAAAACGCCACTGCCAATCATAAGCAGACAAGGTGATCAGCTGTGGCGACCCCTAACTGGGAAAAGCCAAAAGAAGAAGAAGAAATCCATATCTTTGAATGTATTATTGCCCAGTACCAGAGTTGTTTGGCTTCTGCTACATACCTACAATCAATTGCATTACTAGCTGAGTTAAGTACAAACTTGCAGTGTTAAAGATTGTACTGCATTTCCTTTTTCTGTCTATTTAATTGCTTCATTGAATATTGTGTCTGTGTCTCACTGTAGTTATTTATTTTTCTATTTAATTGTTTCATAGAATACTGTGGTCTCTCTCTGTCTCTGCAGTTAGTGGGGGCTATTGTGTTTCACTTCATTGAAATTCAGAGTTAAACTCTTAGCCTAGAGGGTTTCTGTGCATTTATAAGAGTTAGTCACATATCTTTGAATTCATTACTGCTCAGTACCCAAGTTGTTTGGCTTCTGCTACTTACCTACAATCAACTGCATTACTAGCTGAGTTAAGTACAAACTTGCAGTGTTAAAGATTGTACTGCTTTTCATTTTTCTGTCTATTTAATTGTTTCATTGAATATTGTGTCTGTGTCTCTCTGTAGTTATTTATTTTTCTATTTAATTGTTTCATAGAATACTGCGGTCTCTCTCTCTCTGTTTATGCAGTTAGTGGGGGCTATTGTGTTTCACTTCATTGATATTCAGTGTTAAAATTCTTATCCTAGAGGGTTTCTGTGTATTTATAAGTGTTATTCACATATCTTTGAATTTTGGGTAGCCATGGTGGTGCAGTGGTTAGCATTGCCACCTCACAGCAAGAGGTTTTCCGGTTCGATCCTTGGCTGGGGTGCCTTCTGTGCGGAGTCTGCATGTCCTCCCGGTGGTTGCATGAGTTTCTTCCAGATGCTCCGGTTTGCTCCTACATCCCAAAGACATGCTGTAGGTTGATTGGGCACAATAAATTAGCCCTAGGTGTGTGTGAATGCTTGTGTGTGCCTTTTGTGGAAGGTTGGGCACTGGGCTGGCAACTCGACACTGTAAAACTCCACTGCCAATCATGAGTGGACAAGGTGATCCGCTGTGGCGACCCCTAACTGGGAAAAGCCGAAAGAAGAAGAAGAAGTCACATATCTTTGAATTTATTATTGCCCAATACCTGAGTTGTTTGGCTTCTGCGACATACCTACAATCAACTGCATTACTAACTGAGTTAAGTACAAGTTTGCAGTGTTAAAGATTGTACGGCATTTCATTTTTCTGTCTATTTAGTTGTCTCATAAATACTGTGTCTGTGTCTCTCTGTAGTTATTTATTATTCTATTTAATTGTTTCATAGAATACTGTGATCTCTCTCTGTCTCTGCAGTTAGTGGGGGCTATTGTGTTTCACTTCATTGATATTCAGTGTTAAACTCTTAGCCTAGAGGGTTTCTATGTATTTATAAGCATTAGTCACATATCTTTGAATTTATTACTGCTCAATACCGGAGTTGTTTGGCTTCTGCTACATACCTACAATCAACTGTATTACTAGCTGAGTTAAGTACAAGCTTGCAGTGTTAAAGATTGTACTGCATTCCACTTTTCTGTCTATTTAGTTGTCTCATTAAATATTGTGTCTGTGTCTCTCTGTAGTTATTTATTATTCTATTTAATTGTTTCATAGAATACTGTGGTCTCTCTCTCTCTCTCTCTGTCTCTGCAGTTAGTGGGGGCTATTGTGTTTCACTTCATTGATATTCAGTGTTAAACTCTTAGCCTAGAGGGTTTCTGTGTATTTATAAGTGTTAGTCACATATCTTTGAATTCATTACTGCTCAATACCCGAGTTGTTTGACTTCTGCTACATACCTACAATCAACTGCATTACTAGCGGAGTTAAGTACAAACTTGCAGTGTTAAAGATTGTACTGCTTTTCATTTTTCTGTCTATTTAATTGTTTCATTGAATATTGTGTCTGTGTCTCTCTGTAGTTATTTATTTTTCTATTTAATTGTTTCATAGAATACTGCGGTCTCTCTCTCTGTTTATGTAGTTAGTGGGGGCTATTGTGTTTCACTTCATTGATATTCAGTGTTAAAATTGTTATCCTAGAGGGTTTCTGTGTATTTATAAGTGTTATTCACATATCTTTGAATTTTGGGTAGCCATGGTGGTGCAGTGGTTAGCATTGCCACCTCACAGCAAGAGGTTTTCCGGTTCGATCCTTGGCTGGGGTGCCTTCTGTGCGGAGTCTGCATGTCCTCCCGGTGGTTGCATGAGTTTCTTCCAGGTGCTCCGGTTTCCTCCTACATCCCAAAGACATGCTGTAGGTTGATTGGACACAATAAATTAGCCCTAGGTGTGTGTGCATGCTTGTGTGTGCCTTCTGTGGAAGGTTGGGCACCGGGCTGGCAACTCGACACTGTAAAACTACACTGCCAATCATGAGTGGACAAGGTGATCCGCTGTGGTGATCCCTAACTGGGAAAAGCCGAAAGAAGAAGAAGAAGTCACATATCTTTGAATTTATTATTGCCCAATACCTGAGTTGTTTGGCTTCTGCGACATACCTACAATCAACTGCATTACTAACTGAGTTAAGTACAAGTTTGCAGTGTTAAAGATTGTACTGCATTTCATTTTTCTGTCTATTTAGTTGTCTCATAAATACTGTGTCTGTGTCTCTCTGTAGTTATTTATTATTCTATTTAATTGTTTCATAGAATACTGTGATCTCTCTCTGTCTCTGCAGTTAGTGGGGGCTATTGTGTTTCACTTCATTGATATTCAGTGTTAAACTCTTAGCCTAGAGGGTTTCTGTGTATTTATAAGTGTTAGTCACATATCTTTGAATTTATTACTGCTCAATACCTGAGTTGTTTGGCTTCTGCTACATACCTACAATCAACTGCATTACTAGCTGAGTCCAAACAAAAGCGTGAAATTCCAAAGGCAATGAAATGAAAGTAGGATACTCAAAAAATTAGAATCAGCTCATAAAAACAAACATGATATTTATTCAAACGAGTAAGCGCTTTCGCCAAAGGCTTCTTCAGACTCTTATAACAAAGGCAAACACCATAAAAAACACTTTTAAAACCATCCAAAACTTATCATTGGTCAGTTTAGGTCACATGTTCTGTTAACTTAAAGGTACAGAAGCTAGCGTAATTATAAACACAACCGTAGATCTGTTACACTTAAAAAATAATAAGAGCATACATCAGTATGTATAATCCATACTGTTCATGCACAAAAATAAAAGGCATCAATACCCAATATCAAATTATGGTGTATTGAACTTTAAACAATGTCTCTATGCATTCCTGCATTAACTAAAATCTCAACGCTCTCAGGACATGCTCGTGTCATAAGGATTAGAAAACAACATTAGTGCACACATCGCACTGGCTCAACAGTTTGTAGATAACCTGAATATCAAGTCTTTTATATGTACAATGTTTATAACTTTACGACTGCTCTACATTTAAGAAATTGATACTTAAAAATCAAACTCACTGTGCAAAAATCGCTCTCTACGCGTATTCACCTGACTGAATACCAAATGCAAAATGTGTTAGAACGATACTGTACGTACGTAAGTACTGATGGATTCGTTAAAAATCAGGGAAACGCTCGATACTCACTCGCTGTAAACCTACAGCCTTTAGATTATAGGATCTATGTAAAACAAATATTACATGTACGTGCCTGCTAGAGGGTATCTCAAATACTATTCATAAATAAATAAATAAAAGGTAGGTGAAACCATGACGTATAACTCTAATAATAACAAAGACGCCTGTGGTACAATACAGAGCAGTAGAACTTCTGTACAAAAAAACTTAGGTTCCAAATCCTTAAAAGTGGCAGTGCTTTAATACAATCTTACTAAAATAAATCTTACTGAAATAAAGTGCGCACTATGGACTAAACGACATCTACAAGCATAGTGTGTA
Source organism: Protopterus annectens (assembly GCF_019279795.1). Taxonomy (NCBI): domain Eukaryota; kingdom Metazoa; phylum Chordata; order Ceratodontiformes; family Protopteridae; genus Protopterus; species Protopterus annectens. Next base: position 1,121,468,122 of record NC_056746.1, read on the forward strand.
CCTTATTATTATTATACGTCCTAAAGGTCCTACATGTCATCTTTAAGACGTCAGAATCTAAATATATTTCCAATATACAGTCTATTATACAACCACCTGCATTACTAACTGAGTTAAGTACAAGTTTGCAGTGTTAAAGATTGTACTGCATTTCATTTTTCTGTCTATTTAGTTGTCTCATAAATACTGTGTCTGTGTCTCTCTGTAGTTATTTATTATTCTATTTAATTGTTTCATAGAATACTGTGATCTCTCTCTGTCTCTGCAGTTAGTGGGGGCTATTGTGTTTCATTTCATTGATATTCAGTGTTAAACTCTTAGCCTAGAGGGTTTCTGTGTATTTATAAGTGTTAGTCACATATCTTTGAATTTATTACTGCTCAATACCTGAGTTGTTTGGCTTCTGCTACATACCTACAATCAACTGCATTACTAGCTGAGTTAAGTACAAACTTGCAGTGTTAAAAATTGTACTGCATTTCATTTTTCTGTTTATTTAATTGTTTCATTGAATATTGTGTCTGTGTCTCTCTGTAGTTATTTATTTTTCTATTTAATTGTTTCATAGAATACTGTTGTCTCTCTCTGTCTCTGCAGTTAGTGGGGGTATTGTGTTTCACCTCATTGATATTCAGTGTTAAACTCTTAGCCTTGAGGGTTTCTGTGTATTTATTAGTATTAGCCACATATCTTTGAATTTATTACTGCACAATACCTGAGTTGTTTGGCTTCTGTTACATACCTACAATCAACTGCATTACTAGCTGAGTTAAGTACAACTTGCAGTGTTAAAGATTGTACTGCATTTTATTTTTCTGTCTTTTTAATTGCTTCATTGAATATTGTGTCTGCATCTCTCTATAGTTATTTATTTTAATTGTTTCATAGAATACTGTGGTCTCTCTCTCTCTGTCTCTGCAGTTAGTGTGGGCTATTGTGTTTCACTTCATTGACTTTCAGTGTTAAACTCTAAGCCTAGAGGGTTTCTGTGTATTTATAAGTGTTAGTCACATATCTTTGAATTTTGGGTGGCTACGGTGGTGCAGCGGTTAGCATTGCCACCTCACAGCAAGAGGTTTTCCAGTTCGATCCTTGGCTGGGGTGGCTTCTGTGCAGAGTCTGCATGTCCTCCAGTTTCTTCCGGTGCTCGGTTTCCTCCCACATCCCAAAGACATGCTGTATGTTGATTGGACACTCTAAATTGGCCCTAGGTGTGAGTTCTGTGGAAGGTTGGGTGCCAGGCTAGCAACTTGACACCATAAAACGCCACTGCCAATCATAAGCAGACAAGGTGATCAACTGTGGTGACCCCTAACTGGGAAAAGCCAAAAGAAGAAGAAGAAATCCATATCTTTGAATTTATTATTGCCCAATACCTGAGTTGTTTGGCTTCTGCTACATACCTACAATCAATTGCATTACTAGCTGAGTTAAGTACAAACTTGCAGTGTTAAAGATTGTACTGCATTTCATTTTTCTGTCTATTTAATTGCTTCATTGAATATTGTGTCTGTGTCTCACTGTAGTTATTTATTTTTCTATTTAATTGTTTCATAGAATACTGTGGTCTCTCTCTGTCTCTGCAGTTAGTGGGGGCTATTGTGTTTCACTTCATTGAAATTCAGAGTTAAACTCTTAGCCTAAAGGGTTTCTGTGTATTTATAAGTGTTAGTCATATATCTTTGAATTCATTACTGCTCAATACACGAGTTGTTTGGCTTCTGCTACATACCTACAATCAACTGCATTACTAGCTGAGTTAAGTACAAACTTGCAGTGTTAAAGATTGTACTGCTTTTCATTTTTCTGTCTATTTAATTGTTTCATTGAATATTGTGTCTGTGTCTCTCTGTAGTTATTTATTTTTCTATTTAATTGTTTCATAGAATACTGCGGTCTCTCTCTCTCTCTCTCTGTCTCTGCAGTTAGTAAGGGGCTATTGTGTTTCACTTCATTGATATTCAGTGTTACACTCTTGGCCTAGAGGGTTTCTGTGTATTTATGAGTGTTAGTCACATATCTTTGAGTTTATTACTGCTCAGTACCCGAGTTGTTTGGCTTCTGCTACATACCTACAATCAACTGCATTACTAGCTGAATTAAGTACAAACTTGCAGTGTTAAAGATTGCACTGCATTTTATTTTTCTGTCTATTTAATTGTTTTATTAAATATTGTGTCTGTGTCTCTCTGTAGTTATTTATTTTTCTATTTAATTGTTTCAATGAATACTGTGGTCGTTGTTAGTAGGGGCTGTTGTGTTTCACTTCATTGATATTCAGTGTTAAACTCTTAGACTAGATGGTTTCTGAGTATTTATAAGTGTTAGTCACATATCTTTGAATTTATTACTGCTCAATGTCTGAGTTGTTTGGCTTCTGCTACATACCTACAATCAACTGCATTACTAGCTGAGTTAAGTGCAAACTTGCAGTGTTAAAAATTGTACTGCATTTCATTTTTCTGTCTGTTTAATTGTTTCATTGAATATTGTGTCTGTCTATCTGCAGTTATTTTTCTATTTAATTGTTTCATAGAATACTGTGGTCTCTCTCTCTCTCTCTCTCTCTCTGCAGTTAGTGGGGGTATTGTGTTTCACTTCATTGATATTCAGTGTTAAACTCTTAGCCTAGAGGGTTTCTGCGTATTTATTAGTGTTAGCCACATATCTTTGAATTTATTACTGCACAATACCTGAGTTGTTTGGCTTCTGCTACATACCTACAATCAACTGCATTACTAGCTGAGTTAAGTACAACTTGCAGTGTTAAAGATTGTACTGCATTTAATTTTTCTGTCTATTTAATTGTTTCATTGAATATTGTGTCTGTGTCTCTCTGTAGTTATTTATTTTAATTGTTTCATAGAATACTGTGGTCTCTCTCTCTGTCTCTGCAGTTAGTGGGGTCTATTGTGTTTCACTTCATTGATATTCAGAGTTAAACTCTTAGCCTAGAGGGTTTCTATGTATTTATAAGTGTTAGTCACATATCTTTGAATTTTGGTTAGCCACGGTGGTGCAGCAGTTAGCATTGCCACCTCACAGCAAGATGTTTTCCAGTTCGATCCTTGGCTGGGGTGCCTTCTGTGCGGAGTCTGCCTGTCCTCCCTGTGGTCATGTGAGTTTTTTCTGGGTGCTCCGGTTTCCTCCCACATCCCAAAGACATGCTGTAGGTTGATTGGACACTCTAAATTAGCCCTAGGTGTGAGTGCGTGCTTGTGTGTGCCTTCTGTGGAAGGTTGGGTGCCGGGCTGGCAACTCGACACCGTAAAACGCCACTGCCAGTCATGAGCAGACAAGTTGATCAACTGTGGCGACCCCTAACCGGGAAAAGCCAAAAGAAGAAGAAGAAGTCACATATCTTTGAATTTATTATTGCCCAATACCTGAGTTGTTTGGCTTCTGCTACATACCTACAATCAATTGCATTACTAGGTGAGTTAAGTACAAACTTGCAGTGTTAAAGATTGTACTGCATTTAATTTTTCTGTCTATTTAATTGCTTCATTGAATATTATGTCTGGGTCTCACTGTAGTTATTTATTTTTCTATTTAATTGTTTCATAGAATACTGTGGTCTCTCTCTCTCTCTCTCTCTGTCTCTGCAGTTAGTCGGGCGTATTGTGTTGCACTTCATTGATATTCAGTGTTAAACTCTTAGCCTAGAGGGTTTCGGTGTATTTATAAGAGTTAGTCACATATCTTTGAATTTATTACTGCTCAATACCTGAGTTGTTTGGCTTCTGCTACATACCTACGATCAACTGCATTACTTGCTGAGTTAAGTTCAAACTTGCAGTGTTAAAAATTGTACTGCATTTCATTTTTCTGTCTATTTAATTGTTTCATTGAATATTGTGTCTGTGTCTTTCTGCAGTTATTTATTTTTCTCTTTAATTGTTTCATAGACTAATGTGGTCTCTCTCTGTCTCTGCAGTTAGTTTCCCATCCACCATCCCTGTTCTTGTTCTAGTATTATTCTTGGTGGCTTTGGAATTGCCCTCCCCTCCTGTAAATTTGCATTTGAACACTCCTCCTGGGTCTATCTCTTTTGCTCACTCAAACAAGTACAGTGAGATCATATTTTTGACTTCAGACACTCCTACCACTCCCATCTGTTCAGCTCTATTCCAGTCTAGTGTAACTAGCTCACTCTACCTAATACAGAGAGAACATTTTTGAAGGGCAAACCACTTAGGTCCTTAATTTTGAATTATCTTCTGTTTCTCCTTTTTCCCTTTCCACTTTCCAAAAAAAAAATTCTAAACGTGTTTCCTGCCTTTCCTGTAACTAGTCTAGTCCAGATAAAGATTTGCTGTATCCAGGACTGTTTGCAAGCTTCTGAGCCCCCAAAGCCTTTCTGTGTTAGAGGGAAGCCTTCTAGCTTGTCAGTGGGAGTGGTAAGCACTAGGTAGCCTATCTACCACAAGAGTGGTTTCTGGCCCAGAAATTGTAGTTTATTGACCATTTGACAGGTTCTCCATCTCTTTCGATTTTCTGGTTTAAAAGCCCACATTTGCGCTTATTTCCCACCTTGCCTGTAACTAGTCTAGTCCAGATACAGATTTGCTGTATCCAGGATTGCTTGTAAGCTTCTGAGCCCTCCAAGCCTTTCTGTGTTGGAGGGAAGCCTTCTAGCTTATCAGTGGGAGTGGTAAGCACTACATAGCCTATCTACCACAAGAGTTGTTTCTGGCCCAGATATTGTAGTTTATTGGCCATTTGGGCAGTTTTTCCATCTCTTTCAACTTTCTAGTTTAAAAACCTGCATTTGTGTTTGTTTCCCACCTTTCCTGTAACTAGTCTAGTCCAGATACAGAATTGCTGTATCCAGGACTGTCTGTAAGCTTCTGAGCCCCCCTCCCCAAGCCTTTCTGTGTTGGAGAGAAGCCTTCTAGCTTATCAGTGGGAGTGGTAAGCACTAGGTAACCTATCTACCACAAGAGTGGTTTCTGGACCAGAAATTATAGTTTATTGGCTGTTTTGCAGTTTTCCATCTCTTTCAACTTACTGATTTAAAAGCCTGCATTTGCTCTTGTTTCCCATCTTTCCTGTAACTATTCTAGTCCAGGTACAGATTTGCTATATCCAGGACTGTTTGTAAACTTCTGAGCCCCCCAAGCCATTCTGTGTTGGACGGAAGCCTTCTAGCTGATCAGTTGGAGTGGTACACACTAGGTAGCCTATCTACCACAAGAATCGTTTCTGGCCCTGGAATTGTAGTTTATTGGCTGTTTGGGCAGTTTTTCTATCTTTTTTAACCTTCTGGTATAAAAGCCTACATTTGCGCTTGTTTCCCACCTTTCCTGTAGCTAGTCTAGTCCAGATACAGATTTGCTGTATCCAGGACTGCTTGTAAGCTTCTGAGCCCCCCAAGCCTTTCTGTGTTGGAGGGAAGCCTTCTAGCTTATCAGTGAGTCAGTGGGAGTGGTAAGCACTAGGTAGCCTATCTACCACAAAAGTGGTTTCTGGCCCAGAAATTGTAGTTTATTGGCCATTTGGGCAGTTTTTTCATCACTTTCAACTTTCTGGTTTAAAAGCCCATGTTTGCGTTTGTTTCCCACCTTACCTGTAACTAGTCTAGTCCAAATACAGATTTGCTGTATCCAGGACTGTTTGTAAGCTTCTGAGTCCCCCAAGCCTTTCTGTGTTGGAGGGAAGCATTCTAGCTTATCAGTGGGAGTGATAAGCACTGGGTAGCCTATCTACCACAAGATCCAGGCACGGATTTTTAGTTTTAGCACTTGAATTTGCTTATTCATGGTAAAACATTTCTCCAATGCCAAATTCATGCTTCCTAAGACAGAAGTGGCGAACTTCATGACACCCATGCAGATGGACAATGCAGTTATGACTGCTAAATCCTACACAGACGTGTTCTATAAGGACTTACATGAGTGCATCGATTGTGCTATCCCAAACAGAACCAAGACGCTATCCTCCAAAAAAAGGAAGCCAATCTGGTGGTCCTGTGCCATAAACAAACTCTACAACAGAAGGAGGAAACTGTTGCAAAAGAGAGTAAAATCCCATGAGTGGAGGGGTTCTCTTGTCAGCCTCAGTAAGAAGCTGAGATCCCTTATAAGATCCTCCAAAGCTAGCTATGAAAACAAAACTGACACTGATTCTAGTGACAAACACAAAGCATTCTATAGCTATGTCAAGAATCTCAATGGCAACACCCAGATCTGCATTGAGTTACAGCACAATGGCATGAAAATTACAGAACCAACTGATATTGCCAACATCCTGGCAGATAGGTTCAGTGCTAACTTTACCCCTCTCTCACCCCCTAAAGGGCCCATATCTATACAGGAGGAATGCAGAGTCCCTGTAATCACAACAACGCAGGTAAAAGCTGCACTCTCTAAAGCCAAAAACACAGCATCCATGGGACTGGACAACATCCCAGGCTGCATTTTAGACAAAATTCAGAATGAACTGGCTCCCCACCTAAGCACCATGTTCAATCATAGTCTCACATCAGGCTTTGTGCCCACTGAATGGTGCACAGCAACAGTTATACCACTCCACAAAGGGGGAGCCACCACTGATCCCAGGAACTATCGCCCTATTAGCCTGATGAGCCTGGTCTGTAAGTCAATGGAACGTATCATCATTTGACTCATAAACAAAGACATTGGTAACCTCCATACTGTGGACCCCACCCAGTTCGGGTTTGTGAAAAGCAGATCATGCCTCCTGAACCTGATCGAATTCTTGGAGGCAGTCACCAGAGCTGTAGATGAGAGTAAGGTGATTCACACAGCTTATTCTGACCTCACCAAGGCTTTCAACACCATCCCCCATTCTGGAATTATAGCTAAACTCACTAAACTAGGTATAAATCCCTACATCACAAGATGGATTGCCAATTGGCTCACTGACAGAACCCACACTGTAAATGTTGCAGACTCCAAATCTGACTTCAAACCAGTGACGAGTGGAGTACCACAGAGTTCAGTCCTGGGACCTCTCTTGTTTGGTATCTATTTCTCTGAAGTACAGGCTAACAGAGAAGGCCTTTGGCTAACGAAGTTCACAGATGACTGCAAACTAAGAGCCATAGTTGAGTCCTCAAATGATGTGGACATCCTACAGAAGGGCCTCACTGAGACAGATGCTTGGTGTCAGAGCCATGGCCTCAAGCTCAATGCCAAAAAGTGCATTGTCATCCCCTTTGGTAAAAACTCTGTACCCATGAACTATCACATAGGCAGCAGCCTACTTAATGCTGAATGTGTGATAAGAGACCTGTGGACCCAGGTGGAAAGTAGTCTCTCCTTTGATAATCACATCACCACAGTAGTCAGGAAATCCTTCTACGTGGCACACCTCATCACAAAAGGGTTCTCATCTATGAAAAAAGAGGTCATTGTTCCCCTCTACTCGACACTCATTAGACCCATTACAGAGTACAACACCCCTTTTGGAATGTACCTCACAAGACATCTGCAGCAGCTGGAAAGGCCACAGAAGTACCTCACAAAGAGAATTACTGGCCTCAAACAGATGCCCTACACTGACCGTCTCAAAAAAACTCCAGCTTTACTCCGTAGCATATTGCCTACTCCGAGGTGATCTCTGCCTAACATGTAAAGCTATGTCAAATCCAGAGCTGTTGGACATGCTACACCTAAAGAAATCCCAATCCCTCCGAGCTACATGCTCTAGGGACCTAAACTTTGTCACCACAATAAATAGGACATGCTGGAGGATAGATTCCTGTCCCAGAGACTTCCCATACTCTGCAACAAGCTACCCATCTATGTCAAGCAAAGTTTCTCATTAGCACTCTTCAAGAAAAATCTTGATAAGTGGATGGGAAATAGGAAATATACCCCCGGGATCACTTCTGTGGCTCTGCTCGACAGGGGCACAGGAAAATAACTTTATTGGGTGGTGTAAGCCAGGGAACCTTGTTGGCTAGGCTTACTTAGGCCCTTGGGCCAATAGCCTAGTACCTACCTATGAACCTATGAACAATGCGGTTATGTTACTTATGAATCATTGTTTAATTTAAACTGATATTTATGACATGTTGGGTATATAAAATGATTCATTTAGCATGGTTAGTTGGTCTGATGAATTTTATTTTCATAATAAAGAACAGAAGTGTTAGCTAACTGTATAAATCATTTTTGTGTGGTGATTATACTACTGCATTCACTACTGGAGTCTGGCAAGGCATTTTTTGAGTTTACTGTTAAAACCTTCCATATCTTTATCACTTTCTTCTCTCCTAGCTTCCAAACTTCCTCAGGAATACCTTCTATTCCTGGAGACTTTTCTGTAGATTGGTTACACATTACCATTATTATCTCATCTCCTCCTGTCCTAACTGTTAATAACCAAGCCTCGTCTACTCCTAACTGCATATTTAATTCTTCCTTTTTTATAATTTTTCTCAGTTTCCACATTTCTCTGTTTTATATAGATTTTCATAAATTTCCAAAATACTCCTAATACCTCTACAGGATCTCTGGATGTTTTCCTTGTTATACACTCCGTAAACCTGGCAACAACCCTTTCTAATTTCAGTTACCTGAGCCATTATACTAAAAGCTTTTGTGTTCTGGAGTTATTATCAAAAAACAGCTGCTTAACAGCGATCTTCCAAAACTCATGCATATTATCCTGGCAGTCAATTATTTTCACTTTAGCACTCTGCAGTTGCGCCTTTTTTTGTTCTGTGAGATTCCCCCTATTTTGGAATACTGTATCTTTTCACTTTCATAGAGAAGTCTTATTCCTGACATACAGTACATTAAAGGGCCCCTTAGCATTTGAAACCCTTTGTTTAGAGTACCTCTTGGTGGCCTGATAACAAGCATATGCACATCTTCAATAAAAGTTAAACATTAGCCATGCCCATGAAATGTGGCATCTTCATATCTCAAAGAATCCTACAGAAATGGAAGATACTTCCAGATTCAGCTAATGTCATTGGATGTAGGGAACCAGGCCTCTTTATGGCCAATAGGCTTTAAGCTTGTTCAACAAACCTATGAGCACAATACCACATAAACACGAACACACATACACACACATATACACATATGAAAGAAACGTAGACCTAGGACCTTATCAATGTGATCAGAAAAGGTTACACTCATAATAGTCTATAGCCCTAAATCTTTGCAAATAGTTACATTTTCAAACTAGACCACTTTTGATTATCTGCTAACAAACACTATTTTGATTTTGTCTTTATTTAAGGTTAGGTTATTTTGTAATGACCATTAATGAATCCAGTTTAACCATTTTTGAAACAATAAGGTCATGATCACTGAATAAGACTTGACACCGATCATCTATGCAGTTTGTCCGTCTGTACCACCTTACTCATGAGTGCTAACCCTACCCCTATTTTTACCCTTGCCCCTAATGCCAAACATATATATTAGGTTAGTAAACACCCTTTTCAAACAGTACCACTAAAGAAGACACACACACACACACACACACACACACACACACACACACACACACACACCACAAAGAGTTTCTGAAAACTTGATTATCTGACAAAGCCACACACACACACACACACACACACATATATATATATATATATATATATATATATATATATATATATATATATATATATATATATATATATATATATATATATATATATATATAAAATAGATATAGATAAATAGTCTCTGAACACAGGGATCCTTTAAGTTCAACTTA
>NC_056746.1:1121482823-1121508547 GCF_019279795.1 Protopterus annectens
TTTGGAATCTTGTGGGGTTTTTTCCCTCTTTTTTGGCTTCAGTTAGTACCTGATGATACTAGACAGTAGTATCCACTTCCTGACTGTGTACTATAGTTATAAACAAGGGATCGATGTAATTCGTCTTTATTTAAAATTCAGCCCAAATCAGGAGAATACAAGTTTGTTTACAACAATGTTTTTTAAACAAAATCAGATATACCTAGTTACCTACTAACCATGATACACGTATTGTAAGATATGCGTTTGCATAGATTGACAAATAAGGTATACTTGAGGCTACCAAAACACTGCTTTCTTAGTGTTAAAAGCTAAATGCATTTAAGTGTTGATGTTTGTTTATGCCAGTTACATTTATGGCATTCAATCGTATAATTTGGGCATAGTGCTGTGATTTTTGCATTTATTTCTCATAATTTACTGATGTTCTTCATAAGGTTTGATCGGTTTAAGGCTAAATATGTTACTGTCTAATTGAAGCAAAGATTCTTTATCAGTAACTATGTGGGGTGTAGGTAGCATATGAGTAATAACTATTCTAAAAAAAAGTAATCTTTCTAACTGTGCTGTGATCATTGAAGGTTGGTGCTATACGTTTTGCTGTTCTCATGTTATGTTTAATTCCTGCCTGATTCTGCCTGCCCAGTCATGAGTGGATGAAATAGCTTGCATGTTCATAAAAGTCCTGCTGCTGCTGTTAGGGGCTTATTTATCCAGTGAATTTCCCAAGTACTACTACCAACTTCATTTTCCACTCATTTCTGTAACTCTCCCAGCCACTCTAATGTACACACATGCACACACACACACACACACACACACACACACACACACACACACACACACACACACACACACACACACACACAAACACACACACACACACAGTCCTTTTGTTTACTGTTGTACTTCTTTCCTTTTCTGTACCTACTTGCTCATTTGTTTGTTGATTGGGGTCTTTTTAAATTTGTGGTTTTGTTAGATTAAGATCTAAGGTTCTGTTTATAAAGTGCTGTTGTTACTTTGCCAAAAGGGAAGGATTTAAATTTCAAAAGTATAAACAACAAGGAGGCTGGCAACAAATTGTCCATTCTTTAATTGATAGCTAACTGGCTTTGTCAAGTAAACTGATGCGATATTTCCATTTGCAAAAAGTACAGTAAAGAACCTAAAGATTCATTTTATTATGATTTGTAAAGATTATCTTTTATCTGGGGGGATGTATTCTGGATAGAATGGCATAACACTTTTGCCTGTTTCTGATCCATCTGCTAGGGCTAAGAACCAGGAAATTTTCCATGATCAGAATAGAATTTTTTTCTCTCTTGATTTTGTCTACTGCATGTGGTGTTCCAGGAAGAGTGACTGATTGCATGAAATGTCAAGGCATATAAAGTGAGTGTTGTTTTGATGGATATTTTCTACAGAATGTGTGAGAGACCAGTTTGAGAACAGTTGTGACTATGCTTAGTTCCAAAGATCACTGAATTGGCCTTTGATGGCCTGATTACCAACAATAGTGACATTTTTGAAATATGGCTGTCATATGCATAGAAGTCTGCTAGAGTGTCATGGTGTACCTTAACATAAAATGCCAGACAGATTCCAGGTCTGAAACACAAATGAATGCCAACATTTACTCATGTCAATGCTCACATCATCTCAGTGATTTCTCAGAAACCCACAACTGTTGTGGCCAACAGACAAAATATATGAGCCACACATCAGGACAGTGTCTAGACATCTGGACAGTGGAGAGGTATGACTGCAGTCATGTAACAGAATGGAAAAACCCATGACAGTCACCAACAATGTCATCCAGCACCTTCTGAACCACAGTAAGACCAACAGGACACTAACCCAAATCAGCTCTAGGCAAGTACCCATGTATATTCAAATATATCATGCACTACACGGATAGAACTGTAGGGAAAAACAGATAGTGGTGCATAAATGTCCACCCACAACCATTTGCACCATAGTCACAGCAACATACCAGTACCCTAAATGAACTCTAGAGTAGAACGATTGTTTGAACGAACATATCCTGATTCCCAGTCACAAAATTCACTGACATATACTGGCCCAATTCACAGTGTAATGGGAATCCTGAGGTGTTATAGGACTTTTCTCAGTCTGCCCATACAAACATGCACACCTGATATACCACCAGCAGCTGTAGCAGCATGCACAGTCAGACAGAAAAAGGATCTGTGACACTCACATCTTCTACTTTCCCTATCTTGCCTCACAATGGCCAGACATACATAATTCTCATATGTACAGATTTCCACAGAATGTCCAGTATGTGAGACCATATATATGGCCACTGCCGCATACCACTTTAAGGAGTCTGCTAAGTCAATTGGATGATACCTTGAGTGCAGTCAATAAATAATGATATCACATACCTCTGACTCTCTTACTGCAAGACATCTGGATAAAGCATGACATACTTGGGGGACAGAGGACTGGAAAGAGTGACATATTTCACATAATGGTGTTACAAATTGAAACAGTTGACAGTGTCACAGGCTTTGTTGTAACATAACATCCCTGAAAGATATGATGTCTGAAACAGCAATGGATTTCAACAGTTACTGACTACAATACTCACATTATCCTACTGCTTCCACAAAAACAGATGCTGTCTGAGGAATAGACCAAACATAACAGGCGAACCCCTGGGCAGTCTGTGGACATCAGGACAGTTGACAGGTATGTCAGAGACATATCACTATCAGATATCAAGTCACACAGAAAATGCATGTCTGGATGAACCCTGTTAAACTAGCAACCCTCTATGTGTATAACAACACTACTGACTTACAATCTGTACCCAATTCTGGAGCTTTGTTTCCCATGTTGCTGAGCTGTCTCCACATGTCCTCTCCTGAGAGGTATTCCCACCTACTAAGTGTAAAGCTGTAGCCTCCACACCTCCATAATGTCTTCCACACAGGCAAGGAAAAGGGACAAGGCCCACATGAAAGCCGTAATTATAGCACTGTCATGCTATTGCATTGGCAAATGGAAAGACAACACAGCTGCTCTGGATGCAAGTAGCAAGTGGGAGACACCGATTAGTACACAGACCATCACCTGCTCATGAGCAGTACCTACAAAAGGCAAGCTGCTGCCTATGCAACACAGGTCTCAACCCATCTACACAAAGACTGACTGTGACTACATAAACCTAACCATTTGCATTATTGTGAGGGAACGCCTGAGCACTATAACAGGTATGTCAATCATGTAAGCATGTAATGGAATGCAGAAGGGGGGGATGCAATGATGTCAAATAGGACATTAAACACTAGGCCACAACAAGACCTGATGGACTCACATGCTGCTGTCCAGCACCTATGGCCATTTCTGCTTGCCCTGCCTGCATTGACATGGAGCACATCTCTGGCCCCTGAGTCACCCAAGCAAAGGTCAGCTCATGTATGACTACTAATGGACTCTCTACTGTCCAATACTGAGTGTGTCACTGGTAGGCCAGCTACCTGGGATGTTGTAATTAGTCATATGTCACCTGTGAATGCTACTCTGATACATACTCTGATACATATGCTTGTCTTACAAATGTAAGAGATGTACATAGGGTATGTGCATACTACACAACAGGTGCAGATGTGTGTGTTGAACTGTATGTGATATACTGAGCCCATACCTGACAACTGTCCAGAGTATTGCAGATTGACCACATGTCTGCCTCATATTTGTAGTCAATGTGTATTGTCTGGCACATCACTGGCAACCCATTAAAGAATGAAGTCATAACAAATTAGCATACATTTCATTGTCAGATGTCATATCCTGCAGAGTACACCTGTGAATGTGACACTGTCTTTGCTGGCAAATAAGTGTGTTTCAGCTAGATTCATAAAGTGACACTATTTACTGGCCTTTGCCCACCACTGATGTGTGCCTTTGTGCAGATGTCTTGCTCTAACAGGATCTAGGTGTCTTACTATGACACCCATATCAATGCATGTTTACCTTGTCCTGTAGGATGCTGACATTTGTGCAGTCACTGACACCTGCTTTCTAGCTGTGGACAGCACACCAAGCTTGCCAGGTCACTCATCCCATCATATGTTTACACCCCAAATGGAGGTCCACAAAGCCACAGGAGGTGGGGTGTTGAACATTAGCATACGCATGCACACCTCCAGACTGGCCAAACAGTATGTCGCATGAGTGACATCCCAAGTGCTGTTAACAGTTGACAAAACACCTACTCAAATCATAGCTAGCTACAGACCTCCAACCATGACTATGAACACCCACCACACCTATTGGGACCTGTTGGAATCTGTCAGGATTTAATTGTCTATCCTGCTCCTGGGTGACTTCAAATACCCAGCCATAGTCTGCCTGACCTATGCCACCTGAAGATGAATGCACATAGATTCCTCGGCTTTGTCAATGGCAATGCAGTGGATCAGCCGGTCAATACTCCCATGACTGGTGGGAATCTGATGTACCTGGTCCTAGCCAATATGAGTAGCCACTGTAGCACTCCTACAGTGCCATTCCTCTTGGTAATATCTGACCACATATCCATCACTGTTCAGGTCACCATCCCCCTGCCCCCCCCCCATTTACAGTGTCAAATAGAAAAACCTGCACACAAATAACTATAAATCCCTTCAGAGCAGGTAGAAGTAGCTGTACAGCCAATGTCCCATTTGTTGGAACTAGCAGCAGTGTCCAGGCCCACACTACAATACTATGTAGGCAAACACATACCTGTATGGACTCAGCAGTACCTGACAGGATGACATCATCTCCCTCAAGGTAGGTAAAGGCCTGTGGTGGACAGCAGCAATAAACAAATACCATAATAGGTGGAAAACATTGCTGGATGGGCCAAGAAGGAACAGGTGCCTCATTAGAAGCAATGTCACCTTAGTTTGTACAAGCAAATAAGGGCACAGTTGGTGTACCCTAAGGCTGTCTTTGAGTGCAAATCAGACACATCCACCAAGGCAAATCACTTAGGCCTTCTACACATGTCCACAATCCCAGAGGCAACACACAAATCTGCTCTGTAGTGGTGGTCAATAACACCATATGCACATATGAGATAGATATAGGCAACTGGCCGCAGACAGGTGAAGTGTAAATACCACCCCCTGTCCCCCCAGTGGTACACATGTGCATGTACAGCACCTGCCCCCCTCCACTCATCATCAGGAAGCAGGTCCATAATGCCTTCTCAAAGGCAACACACAGAGGTCTCCATAGGCATGATACCATCCTTGGCTGCATCCAACATGAACACAGGCATGGGCTCTCAGATCCATTCCACACTCTAGTCAACCACAGCCTGAGCACTGGTGTCATCCCATCTGCACAGAGGACAGCCACTGTCATCCCTATACACAAATGTGTATAGGGATGACAGTGGCTATACACAAATGTGTAGCAATCCACCAACCCAGCCAGTATGATGCACTTCACCCTAACTTGCTCTGCAAGGGCATGGGAGGCAATAATAAGGACATTATGAACAGGGACATGGGCAACATCAAAATGCCTGGGCCCACACACCATGGTATTGTCAAAGGGAGATCAGGCCTGTGAAACCTGATTGACCTCTCTGCAGTGGTCAAAAAACCCAGGGATGAGGGGAAGATTGTGAACAATGCCTACCTTCACCTAGCCCAATCCTTTCACACTAATCCCAAGCTGGACAGGATACATAAGCCTATACAGCTAGGCACCATCCTGCAGGTTACCAGATGGGTAGCTAACTGGCCCAATGATAGTAGTCACTCAGTCAAAGAAGTAGAACTGACCTCTAATAGCAGATTCATCCACAATGGTGTACCCCAAGGATTGGTCTGGGGGCCTCTACTGTTTGAGATATATGTATCTGAGGTACAGGACAATAGCATTGGTCAGTGGCTGACCAGGGGTATGGATGCTTGCAAGCTGCCCACTGTCTTACATCCCCCTACTGATGCGGCCATCCTCAAGAGGCACTTACTCAATTACTGACTAGTACAAGAAGCATTATTGCAAACGGAATGCCAGAAGAGCCATCACTCCCCCTGCTGTGGCAGATGTCATCCACACTATGTATGACAGTAATAATGTACTGAGCATGCAATCAGGTGTGAGGCAACTTGGGCACTGAGGTTGGTAGCAACCTGACAGTTCCCCACCATGTGGGCACCATTGCACAGAAGGCCGTCTACATGGCCCACCTCACAAATATGGGTATGTCATAGGTAGGCCATAGGTAGTTGTAAAGTGAAGGCAGAACTCTAGAGTACTAAGCAGTACTGTTGTAAAAATAGAGGACTATGCAGTTGTTAATGGACTTTTCTTCTCTCCCACCACCTCTCATCTGCATCACTAATTATTATTCATACACTACGGGTATGTTTTTACCAAACCTAATGTTGGGACATGTGTTACATTATTGTTCATATAATTCATTGGTTGCATGTTAACATACCTTATTCAAATACCATTGCTAGCAGCCTGTTGCTGTCATTCTAACTAGCATGCTGCTACATTGCTTAATGTTGTTCCAGTTATGCATGTGTTCTGTTTGCTATGCAACTGTTTCCCATCTGTTGTTTTGGGTTAACTGAACACCCAGGCATGCCTTTAAATGTAATATTGAAATATTTTGTTCATGACTAACCAATATAGTTTGGAAAACTGCACGTTTGAGAAGGCCAATTCCAGTGGACCCATCTGTCCCACTCCATCTGGCCATAGCACTGGGCCCTGCACCACCTGGGTGCCGGTGTGGAGATGAGCCCATCATCTGCTGTCAGTTCTGAGGTATGTTGCACAGTGTCATCTGTTCTGAGTTGGGTGGCCAGCTGCACCAGATGGAGGGCTGCATGGTGCACCTTGAGTAGCAGGCTGGCCCTCCTGTCTAGCCACCAGCATAGCCACCATTGGGGCAGTGAAGGTGCAGTCATGACTGCCTACAGGTGGGGATGTCAGTCCCACCGTATACATATAGGGGCTCATGGGTCTCTGATTCCTAAACACCCTCCCCCTCCAAGGTGTTTACCCCCCACATGTGTCATACACCACCCCTGTCTGTTGTCCTGTCTGTCTCCCTACCCAACCTACCTCCCCAGTTGTACCTACAATCCTTCCATAACATCCCACTCTCACCTTAAAAAAGGGCATCTGTCCCAAACAGAAATATCACCCAATACATAGCTGTCCATTTCACATGTGTCCACTGGACACATGTAATCTGGTCCAGTTGGCTTAACAACACATTTCTGTTGTCCTCACCCCTCTCTCTTGTGTTTCAACATCCAAATTCAACTCCAAATTCCATACAAATGCACAGCTGTGCCTGTATAAGGAATGGACAGCTATGGACCTCCCCTACTCCTGACCTGCACATCCCTAGCTACCCTTCATATTATTTTTCCTTCTGCATGCCCCTTTTTCACCACTCTCCTATCACACCTTTTTCCTTTCTTTTAAAGAAATTAGCGCAACTGTAAGTGGGAGTAAGTGAGTTTGCATGATGCTAAGTGAAGCCAAAACAGATTAAGCATCTCTCTGGCTAACCATATCTTGGCATCACTTAGTGTCACACAAACCCACGCAAACCTGCTTAAAGCCACTTAAAACTGCTTTAATCACTCTGTCTCCACCAGCCACTGTTCTGTCTAGCAGCAAAATAATCAGCCCTGCCAGGTCTTAAACCCAGGACCCTGTACACTTTAGTCAGAGCAATGTACCACTACACCGTTTGAGCTGTAGGAATTGCTGATGCTTTTTCAAACATATGCAGTGCAGTCATTTAACAGTAGGGAAAAGCTCTGTGGAATCACTCAGGTTTTGTAAATATACATATGCATATATATATATATATATATATATATATATATATATATATATATATGTATGTACATAACATGTAGTGCAGTTATATCTCATAACCATACCGCTCAACCTCTTAGTGCGCAAGACATCTGGGCAAAGGCTGTCAAAATGGGGGGGGGTCAATGGGCCAAATGTAGGGTCGTGCTTTAAATATTGCCATTAGAAACGTAGACAGTTGCAGGAGTAACAGGGTTTGTTTCAGCATACATTTTCTGAAGGATATGAGGTCTGACACTGAAATGTATGTCATCATTTACTGACAGGAATCCTCAGATCATAACAATGATTTACCGGAGAAATACGAATAATTTGTGGAACATACCGAAAATATGAGCAATAAACCTGGACATTCTGAAACAATCCAGCCAGTTGATCCAGCCAGTTGACAGGTATACTCAGAACCCCTTAGTGCAACAAATCTGGACCAAGCTTGACAAAGTGGGGGGAGAAAGCCATGAACATAGGGACATATCTGAAGTACTTGAGTAGATAAGCTGAGCTGCTGTAGTAACACTGTCTGTTCTAACATATACTGACTGAAATAACACAAGTCCAAGACTCAATTGCTTCTCATTAGTTAGTGACTTAAATCCTCACATCATCCCACTGATTTGTCACTAATACACAACACTTATGGGGACCAGACCGAAGATATGAGCCAGCTGGACAACCTATGAGTATCTGGACATAACATGACATTAGGTAAACCACAATGAGCTGCTAAGCATGTCACCAAGCACCATCCACACTACAGTCAGACTGACACAACACTACTCCAAATCAGCTATGGGGAATTACACATGCATTTGCAAATATATCAGGCACCACAGGGATGTAACAGTAGTGAAAAACAGACACCGGTGTGAAAGTGCATACCCACAACCAATTTTACCACAGTCACAGTGACATACCAGGAAGCCAAATGAACACTAGAGTATAATGACTGTGTGAAGAAAACTATCATGTTTGCTACTCACACACACTACCCCCACATATAGTGGCCCAGGTCACAGTGTAGTAGGAATCCTGAGGTGGTACAGGACATGTCTCAGT
Organism: Protopterus annectens; assembly: GCF_019279795.1. NCBI lineage: Eukaryota > Metazoa > Chordata > Ceratodontiformes > Protopteridae > Protopterus > Protopterus annectens. Next base: position 1,121,491,761 of record NC_056746.1, read on the forward strand.
CTGCCCCTAAAAACATATACAGCTGATAGATCACCAGAAACTGGAGCAGCATGCACAGTCATATAGAAAAGGGGCCATGACACTCACATCTACTCCACTCCCTACACAGCCCAACTAACATTTACACACTACATTGATACACAATCCTGACAGTCTGTTAACAATTGCCAGACATACACAGACCTCCCAACTGTACAGATTCCCACAGAATATCCAGGCTTTGTCCTCATATATATGACCTCTACCTCATAACATGTCTGGCATTCTGCTACATCACTGGGATGATATCAAGAATGAAGGCACTAAATAATGATATACCATACCTATCAACCTCTTACTGCATGACATCTGGACAATGCCTGACATAAATGTGGGACAGACGCCCACAGACAGGGGCATATTTGACATATTGCTGTTAGAAACTGAGAAAGTTGCTGGTGTTACAAGGTTTGTTATAACGTATGTTTTCTGAAGGATATGAGGTCAGGAACACAAATGGATGTTAGCATTTACTGACTGCAATCCCCAGAGTATGCTACTGATTTGCCAAGGACAAAAACTGTCTGAGGAACAGACCAAACTTAGGAGTCAAACCCCTGGCCATTCTGTGGATAGCCCTACAGTTGAGAGGTATGTCAATCAAATAACACTGTCAGACTTAATATCACACAGTAAATCCATGCCCACACAAACCCTGTTAAATTAGCATTAATTTAATCCAACTGTATAACAGCAATACTCACATTCTGTCCCTAGGTTTGGAGCCTTCTCCCCCATTTTGCTTGGCTGTCTCCACATTTGTTGTTGCAAGAGGTATTTCCAACTTCCCTCTGTAATGCTGTTGTTCACACACCTCCATAATGTTCTCCTCACAGGCAAGGAAAAGGGCCAAAGCCCACATGAAGTACTCAATTATAGGAGTGTGTTGCCATGCCATTGGTTATAGGAATAACAACACAGTTGTTCTGCATACAATTAGCAAGTGGGGGCCACCAATTGGTGCACAGGCCATCAGCTGCTCATGAGCATTACCTACAAAAGGCAAACTGCTCCTTATGCAAAACAGATGTATACCTGACATCTCTGAGAGACAGAGAGAGACAGACAGGCAGACAAACAAAAACAAACAAACAGAAATCGGAAGCAAACTAACTCTACTTGGAAATAAACAAAAAGGTATGTCAATCAAGTAAGCATATAATGAAATGCAGTAGTGGGTATGTAATAATGGGAAATACAGAAGTTGAACAGATATGTCTCAACAAGACTTGCTATACTGATATATTGCTGTTCAGCACCTATGGCCATAACACCTGGGTCTGTCTGCAGTGACAGATCACAGCTCATACCCCTGAGTCACCCCAGGAAAGGATGATTCACATATGACTACTACTGGAGTGTCTGTTGAACAATTCTGACTGTGACACTGCTAGGCCAGTTAGTCGGATGTTGTAAATATCCATATGTTACTGTGAATACAACTATGATACACATGTTTGTCTCACAAATCTAAGAGACCTATACAGGGTATGTGCATAGAAAACTACTGTCGCAGACCTGTGTGTTGAACTGCATGTGATATACTGAGCTCATACCATTCAACTGTCCAGTGTTATGCACACTAACAATATGTGTGCCTCATGTTTGTAGTCATTTACTCATAGAGTTCTGTTATGTCTGGCAAATCATTGGCAAGTCTGTAAAGACTGACATTAGAACATAATAGCATACATGAGTGTCGGACATCCTTCAGGGTATTTCTGTGAATGCAAAGCCTACTGTGCTATCGTTACACCAACATTAATAAAGTGTTACTAATTTTGCACATTGCCCCCATTTATGTGTCATCCTCCAGATGTCCTGCTCTAACAGGTCGAGAGGTATGACTGAGCAGCATGAGTGTAAATACAGTGTGTCATACTGTCATAGAACATAAATGTATGTTAGCTATTACCTGTACACATGTATGTATAAGTAGGTATAGTTGAAAGCCTCAAAACAACAGATATGAGATGCAAACCATCAGGTAAATAAGCTGTACATGTTGTAGACATGTGAAATCTTAGTTTGTGTGCATCCAACAGACATACATTTCTACAGCTACTGGTTGTTGCATTGCCCTGACACAGACATGGGTACTAGAATAAGCATGATTATCAAGTTGAAAATGGAGAGTTGTCCAACTGTCTTATGACCTTGTATCTATGCCCACTATGAACAACTATATGAGCACCTACATAGCTGTATGGACTCAGTAATACCTGACTCGTAAAACCTGCCTCCACCAAAGAATAGTAATCCCCTTTGTTGGACAGCAGCAATACACAAACCACATAATCCATTGCTATACTGGCTGTACATGGCCAAGTAGGAGCAGGCACCAACTTGGAAGCAAGTCAACCTGTGTCTGAACAGGCATATGGGGTCACAGGTGAATTATTGCAAGGCTAACTATGAGTACATATTGGACACATCCACCAAGGCCAATCACAAGGCCATCTTCACACATCTCTTCAATCTCAGAGGAAACAACCCAACCCACCCTGTACTGGTGGTCAATCACACCACATACACACACGCAACAGCTACAGCCAATCCACTGAGGACAGGTTAAGGGAAACTCTCACCCTACTGTCCCACCATCAGTATAGGTTGATATGCACAGCACCTGCTCCCCTCCCCTCATCATCAGGGTGCAGGTCCATAATGCCTAATCAAAGGCAACAAATGTAAGTCTCCATGGGAGCTGATAACATCCCTGTCTGCATCCTACATGAACACAGGCATGCACCCCCAGCTCCATTACACACTGTACACAACCAAAGCCTGAGCACCATTGACATACCATCTGCAAGGAAGATGGCCACTGTCATCCTTCTACACAAAGGTGAATGATGAATGGTGGATTATGCAATTTACTGGCCCTCATTGGTGGGAACATGACACATCAGCACCAGGAGTGCAATGCAAGCTCATACTGTGCTGATAGATGACAGGGGTATGATGTGGCCGTAAGTGGTGGCTAATGCTAATCAATGTTGATGTGCAGGTTATGTAAATAACATTGACCAATGTATGAGGTTCTGTGATGTGCTTCCCAGTTTATGTCTTCCAGGTGACATGCAGCATGCAAGGCGGCCAGTGTACACTGAAGCTGAAACTGCGACCATCACCGAGATGATACTCAACCACCATGGGGTGATGTTTGGCCATGGCCAACAGAATCTGCGGGAGTGGACCACCCTGTGGGAAGAACTTGTCCACAGAGTAAACAACTTAGGCCACCGTGGATGGACATACGATCAGGTCAGACATCGAGCGACTGACCTGATACGCCATGCCTGGCAAAGGGCTGCTGCATTCTATGTTGGTAAAACTGAACGTAAGCTATCCCAGAGGATATATGAACATTGACTATTTCAGATGTTTTTGTTAATTAAGATCAATTATGCTATTAAGAAAATGTGTATTTATACCTTGACAATATGCACTGTTTCTGTGATCCTTTGAAGGCGAAAGGCCGAGGTACCAGATCGAGAATAAAGAGCTGGCTTTATACTTGGACTATGTTTGTGTTTTGCTATTTTTTAAGTGTTTGTGATATATGAACATATCTATGACATTTCCCACAGTAAGGATACAAATGCCCTTTTCAAGCATATAAGTAAATTCCCTACCCACAGTTTTAAATTTTTAGTAGTGTATCAGGTCAGGAAAGACCCCCTTGGGGGACCCTGGAAATTGGTACTAGAAAACAAAGAAAGAGGGTGGCAAATATATCTGAATGCTGGAACCGCCCCCCCTTCCCGGGACTAAATGAAATGATTTCTATCAACAGTCTTCTTAAATTAAGAACATATGATAGGTAGTATATAATATTTATAATATTCATATATTTATATTTTAAGGTAATATATGTGCAATATAAAATATATGGTTTATTAAGTATTTAATTGTTCTTAAAATTTATTTTTAAATGGTGTAACTGAGCTTGCATTGGTTGCTATATTCTGTGATGTCACATTTTGTTAGTATAAATGGGTTGTTCAGTGTAATGCAGTTTATCTGAAGAAGTTTGGTAATTTATTAAATGAAAGTGCTAATAAACTGTGTATATAAAAATAATATATCATTGCTTTTTTCTTGCTGCCAGCCAGTTGGTTTTTATTTATTTTTTTTAATCAGCAAAGGGCTGCTGCCGTGACCAGGGACCGTTCCGCCACAGGTGGGGGTCCAACTATGCAGGCCCCACTTACACCAATGTAGGAGCTCCTTGCCAACCTTGGGTCAGCCACCACATGCCAGCAAAGCCAACTCATACAAGTCGTGGAGGTGGGTGGCTCCCAGACAACAGGCAAGGAGCATCCAGGTAAGACCCAGTGCACATGAATGTAATAAAGTAGCAGTCATAATGGCTTTTGCACAGTATCTAGATGCATATGTCAGGTCAAACTGCATTTGTGGGTGGGGTTTTGTAATGCACACAAGTGCACATCTATGGTGAAGGACAGCAAATTGTGTAGTATCAGAGCTTGTACTGTACATGTACAGAAAAGTAGCATTCATCCCGTATGAATGCCACATGTGAGTCTGCTGACAATACCTCTCTCCCACAACTACACTCTGGTCTGGATGTGGGACAGCAACCTGAAGCCAGTGAGTATGGTATTGTCCTGTCATGGCTCACCAATACCCCAGGCATGTTAATGTCATGCATTTTACCATGCACACAACTGTTACTCTTAGCCATATTGTGAAATGATCATGATCACTTGTGGTGGGGTTAACTGCATTGCATCAGAGTGGTCATCACAGGGGGCTATTTGCAGGAGGAGTAACATATCCATAGCATACCTCTCAACCTGTCAGTGCATAAAATCTGGAAAGACTGACTAAATGAAGGGCCAAAGGGACAAAACTAGGGACATATTTGAAAAGTAGTCTTATACAGTGCATATAAAAACTGTACACACCCCTGTTAAAATACCAGGTATTTCGGACATACAAACGTGAGACCACAATAAAACATTTCACAGCTCTTCCCACCTTTAATGTGACCTATAACCTGTACAATTCAATGGATAAAAAAACAAACCTGTTAGGGGAACAAGTATGGAAAATAAAACACATAGAATAAGCTAGTTGCATAAACATGCTCAGCCTGAAGCTAATACTTTGTTGAAGCAACTTTTGATGTAATTACAGCATTACATCTTCTTGGGTACACACCTCACATCAATTACAGAGACTCTTTGATTAACAATGAATAACGGTCAGCTGTCCTACTAGGCTTTTCCAGACATTTACCCAGTTGCCTGCTACAGCAACAGCCATGGTTCACAGAAATCTTACAAAGCTTCAAAGGGATCTCATTGTGGAATGGTACAACCCAGAGAAGGGTACAAAGACATTTCCACAACATTGCATATAGCATGGAACATTGTGAAGGCAGCCATCAAAGGTTGTGAAGATATGGACAACAGTGACACTGCAAAGAAGTGGACATTCCTCCATATTTAATGAGAAGACAAGACCAAAACTGGTCAGGGAGGCTGCCAGGATACCTACAGCAACACTAAAGGAGTTGCAGGAATCTCTGGCAAGTACTTGTGGTGTACTAGATGTGACAGTCTCCTGTAGTCTCCATATGTCTTGCCTGTGGGGTAGGGTTGGAAGATGGAAGCATTTTCTCACACCAAACAACATCCAGGCCTGGCTAAATTCTGAAGAACAATACATCAAGTCCCCCAAAAGCATGTGGGAAAATGTGTTATGGTCTAATGAGACCAAGGTTGAACTTTTTGGCCCCAGTTCCAAAAGTTTTTTGGCACAATAACAACACTGTACATAACCAAAGGAACACCATCCCCACAGTGAAAAATGGTGATGTCAGTGTCCTGCTTTGGTGTTGCAGTTCATAAGCTGGAACTGGGGCTTTATCCAACTTGGAGGGGATTACGAACAGTTCCAAAAAACAGTCCCTTTTGGGCCACATTCTTCAGGTCTCTGCTAGACAGCTGTTGATGGAGAGGAATTCCACCTTTTCACACAACAATGACCCAAACCATACATCCAAATCAACAAAAGAATGGCTTCACCAGAAGACATTCAATGTTCTGGACTGGCCAAGCCAGAGCCCACACCTACCTCCAACAGGAAATCTGTGGGGTGAGCTGAAGAGGGCTATGCACAAGAGATGCCCTCACAATCTGACAGAGTTGGAGGGCTTTTGCAAGGGAGAGTGTGCAAATATTGCCAAGCCAAGATGTGCCATGCTGATAGACACCTTCCCAAGAGGACTGAATGCTGTAATTAAATCAAAATGTGCTTTAAGAAAATATTAGTTTAAGGGTGCACACTCATGCAATCAGCCTATTGTACATATTTCACTTACTATATGTTACCCCTAACTGATGTGTATGTTCTTCAACTGGATTGCACAGGCTATAGGTCACATTAAAGGTGGGAAAATGTTATGACATGATTTCTGTGGTCTTATGTTATATATCACAAAAACCTGGCATGTTAGCAGGGGTGTGTGCACTTATTATATCCACTGTAAGCTTAGAAATTTGTTAGAGTAACTAGCTTTGTTTTCACACACATTTACTGCAGGTTATACAATCTGCAGCTCAAATTATGTCATTAATTAGTGGCACCAATCCACAGATCATCCCAGTAATGTATCAGACAAAAATAGGATTTATGAGGGACAGCCCAAAAATATGAGCCACACATCTAGACATTCAGAAAAACTCTGTACAGTTGAGAGGTATGTTCTGTAGGAGTTGCCACTGTGATATACAGGTGAACTGCAATAGTCTCAACAAAGAGACAAGACCTGGAAACTATATCACCAATATAAACACCCTGAAATGCTTCTTAAGTATAAGCAACTCTGTAACCTAACAAAAAAAACATATAATAAGAGATAAAAAATCTTACTACACTAAACTCCAGACCAATCACTCCAAAAACCCTAAACAACTCTGTATCTCTATCAATTCTCTACTGAATCCTGGAACAAAAAGTAACCCTTGTCCTGACACCAGTAAAACTGATACAGAATTGACCACCCTATTCAACTCCTTTTTTACCAACTCCATAGCTGAACTCACCAAGACCTTCCCCAATCAGAACTCCTCCTCTTTCCTCAAACCCACATCCCCCACCTCTTCCCAACCTCCCAGTCCTAACACCCCCCCCACATTTCATCTAAAGCCCATCTCCACATCCTACATAAAAAACTTTTTTCTAGACTTAAGACATGCTACCCTGCCCCAGACAATATCCCCTCTCTCTATCTAAAACTTGCCGCAGATGGCATTGCCATCCCCATCAGCATTCTCATCAATAGATCCATACAGGAGTCTTATGTTCCCAAATTGTGGCATGCAGCCTTTATCCTTCTCCTCCACAAAGGAGGTAAAAATAATACCAGCTCAAACTTCCGTCCAATAGCCATTCTCTCCCCAATCTCAAAAATACTTGAGAAATGCATCCACCTCCAGCTCATGCCTTACCTTACTGATAATCACCCCCTCACCCCAACACAACACGGTTTTCGTCCTGGACATAGTACAATAAATGCTCTTCTCTTTCTTAGACTTAGTAAATTATGCCCGTGAATCTGGAGAAATTGTATCCAAAATCCTTCTAGATTTTTCCAAAGCATTAGACATTGTTTCCCATACCCACCTTCTAAATCATCTTTCTAATCTTAATCTCTCTCAGAACACCCTAATATGGTTCAACAACTACCTTTCTAATAGATCCCAAGCTGTGAAATGGCAAACTGGCACCTCAACCTTCCTACCCACCCCTACTGGAGTACCCCAGGGGTCTATACTTGGCCCAATGCTCTTTACTGTATTTATTAATGATTTCCATGCTGCCATCCATTCCTAACACTAAAATACTGCAATACGCAGATGACTCAACATTAGTATGCTTTGCTCCTAATCTCCCCGACCTCCAAGCAAAAACTCAATTGGTCTTTTCAACTACTGAAAACTGGATGCTTCAAACCCATCTCTCCCTAAATGCTAATAAATCCCAAATTCTACTTTTCTCTCCCTCAGAAACCCTCCACCTTGACAAACAGTCTTTCAGTATCATCAGCCATACTAACTCCTCTATAGAAATTGTCTCTTCTGCTAAACTTCCTGGGGTAACTATAGATGAACACTTAAATTTCGATACACGTATTCAGCTAAACATTAAAAAACACACCAGAAACTTGGCATGCTATATAGACACTCCCAGTTTCTCTGTTCATCTACAAGACAAACTCTTGCCACTACCTACTTACTACCTTCTCTTCTCTATGGTGCTCCGCTACTTACCAACTAATCCCCTTCCATCTCTTCAAAACTAGAAACATGTTACAACAAAATCTCTAAATTCGCAACTAAAGCTAACTACTCCTCCCACCACAGTACATCTCTACACCTGCTGAAGTGGCTAGAACTTCCCAATCACCTCGACTACCTCCAACTCACTACTGCCCACAAATTAATTTTCAAACCAACTTCATTGCCTGCTTTAGCAAATATCTTACCCTTTTACACCCCTCACAGAGCCCTAAGATCTGCCCACCAAAATCTCCTCTCTGTATACAAACCTAAACGTCCTGGTCACCTTCTCCTATCTTCTTCCTTAGCCAAAAAATGGAACTCCCTCCCTTCTTCTCTTAGAATCTCTGAAAACTATGAATACTTTAAAACCCAGATTCATTTCTACCTCTCCCAGCATTGGAAATGTAACTGTATTCTCCCTACTTAACCTGCTAAGACTCTCCTATGTATACTTCCTTGTGGAACTTCTCTACATATTTCTCCACTCCAGGCTGTTTTCCTAAACAGCTGCTTCACTCTAAATCTAATGACCTCCTAAACAACTGCCTCCCTCTGAATCTAATGTAATATTACACTATTAATATTGCATTTATACTTTAAATGTATATAATGTAAATACTGTATATAGTCCTTAACCTCATCCCCTCTAACTGACAACAATAATCTTTACTAACTACCTATATTACCTGATGCTGTTTAACCATGGAAATCACACCTGCCATGTTTGAACTCCACTTTTACTACTGTTCAGCTATCTCTCTATGAATACTCCAGAAACTATAATGTATGCTCAGCTAACAGTGTACTTCCCACCTTTATCTCTCCCATTTCTTCTAAACTTATATTTACTACTACAACCTTCAAATATTTAGTCTACAACTATTAAATGTTTCTCTACAACTGTGAATTCTTATAACTAAGTAAACACTATTCTTTTGCCTCTACTAACTTAAATATTGTACAAATGATTCTCTAAACAACTTTGTAAATGTGTTTAAGAATTGTCTTGCCATTTTGCATTTGTACTTTTTCACATTACTTTGTATAATTTTATTTTTTGTTTACTTGTATGTAATATGGAGCTTTTCTCCCTGGACCTCCACTGAAAACGGGCTCTCTAAGCCCAGTGGACCTCCCCAGAAATCAAACTGTAAATAAATAAATAAATGTGTACCTGGATGCAGTGTGTACTAGGTGAATGGCCATCACTTACTAACACTACTTACATATGCCAGAGGTGTGTATTAATAGTAAACCAGTCAAACAAAAGATCTCTTGAATAAATTCTTTACAGAAATGTATTTTATTATATTTTTAGTGTTTATAGTGTATACCTTTAAGGTATTAATTTATTCAAGAGATCTTTTGTTTGACTGGTGGGATTCCTCACCTATCCTGTGACAGTGTAATATATTTAAATCCACATGACTGTTTGTATATTGTTCTGAGGAAGTCAATTTTACTTTGATGAAAGCGCTTAACCTGAAAAATAAATTTGTGTCTACTAGTCCTACTGGTGAGTTTGTGGTTTTTAGTTTTTATTTTCACCAGTTTGCTACAATTATTTGGTTGTATTAGTAGTAACATTAAGTGGAAAAGGCTGCACTGCATGATGTTGAAGGCCTCTCCAAAGTGTGTATGTTGTGGTCTGACTGCATGTCATAAATGTCACCAGATGGCTATTGTGAGGTCTGTGTAATGCCTTTGTCCCACCTCACCTGTATATGTCTGTGTGTGTGTTCGTGTATGCATGCACATGTGTGTGTGTGTGTGTGTGTGTGTGTGTGTGTGTGTGTGTGTGTGTGTGTGTGTGTGTGTGTGTATATATATATATATATACTAGCAAACCTTATAGTGCAGGTATTAATTTACATATGTTATCTTCCCCTCACAGGTGGACATGGTGGCCGTGGTCCCTCTTGCTCAGAATCTGATGTCAGTGTCTCTGCAGACTCTGACCATGATGGTGGTCCTAGTGAGGCACTGGTGGGGTTGTCAGGGGCTGAATCTGTGCCATCGGTTGGCATCCCACCATCATCCACAATATCGCTGCACACAGTCACAATGCCCACACATACCCTGTCCCCAGCAGCCACAGATAATGGACAGTTGGCAGGTGGTGGCATGGAACAGGCTAGTGTGGTGACTATGGCAAGTGTGAGTGCAGACACTAGCCATAGCCAGAGTGCAGGCGAGGTCCCACACAGGTGTGTGGACAGGGGTGCTCGAAGGAGGACTGCTGCCCATCGAGCCGCAGTCGCAAGTGCCACAGTAGGTGTTACCAGATGCATTTTTCAGGCTGTCATGGATGCACAGGCATGCAGTGAACACAACACCAAACAAATACTCAGGGTCTTGGATGCAACTCTTCCTGTCTTACATGACTACATACTTGACACTGTTGAGGCAACGAGTCAAAATGCTGAGGTCATGATTACATGGTGAAATGAGACCTTAGCAATCCTTGACAGTGGAATATCTGTGCTGCAGCATGTGGTGGGAGATGGGTGTCGGCCACATAGATGTAGGTCAGCACCAACATCAGTTGAGAGCCTATGTGGCATTGCAACTTCACACTCCCGTAGTGGCAGTCCCACCAGCAATACCAAATGGTGGGTGCTCTCCACACCATGATGGAGCATGCCATGGGCACATGGTCCTGGCTGGTCCCATCAGGGGCACAGATACAGCAAATAGCTGTCACCATCGGGGAGTAGTGCTGTATCTGGCCTTAGGCCTGGTGGTGCCAGTGAGACCCCTGGCAGGACCAGTTCATGTGTCCATGGCCAGAGACAGTGAACTGTACACCCTGCCATGTACGGTCCACAGCTGTCCAAAATACCCCTGTGTAAGGAAGCCACATGGTGTGACTGTTATCGCACACACCACAGAGCTTATAGGGCAGAGGCCAGTCCAACAGTACTTCTACAGTGAATGACATTGGCAGATCTTGTGAAGTAGGGTAATGGGAGGTGTTTTGGGTAGGAATGGACTAAAACACTCCTACACACACCTCCCCCCACAACCACAGTTACATGTGCCAGGACTGTGATTAGAACCCCTACCTAAATAGTTATTGGTACTACAGTGTTATGCAGCTATCGCACACACCACAAAGCTTACAGGGCAGAGGCCAGTCCAACAGTACTTCTACAGTGAATGACATCAGCAGATTTTGTGAAATAGGGTAATGGGAAGTGTACTGGTTGGGTAAGGCATCATAATACTTAGATGTACAGACACACACACATAAAGGTAGGTGATGTGATATTCCATGCCCCACCTCAGTACCATCAGACAATGAATCTCATCTTCATGCTGGCACATGCCAGTGGTTACAACTGGTATGCAACTGTCTACCACTCTATGCCATTCAGGGTGTCCCTGTGTATGACTCACTCTCTGTGTGTGTCTATCACTGTCTGTCCCTCTCTTTCCCATGTCTATGTGTATGTATGCTTGACATATTGTAATATGATGCCCATATATATGTCTATGTGTATCACACACAACAAATGCAGATATACCACATATGTGCCATTTACAGCTGGCTGTGGGTAATCCTGTCTGATGAGTGTGTGTGGCGAGAGTAAGGTTTACATAACTATGTGTATGCAAAGACATTTGCACAATACAGAGATATATAGTCCGATGTGGTTTCAGACATGGGCTTCACTTCTCTAAGTATAGGAGCATGCTCAGTATGGCCTTCTATATTAAGTGTGGGAATGCATTCCAGTCTGGGGTGTTGTGTCCTACAGCCATACCTTGCAAACTGTTTTTGCAAGATATCTGGAGATAGGCTGCCAATATGGCGAAACAATGGGCCAAACATGGGGGGTACTGTAACTATTGCTTTTATCAATGTATGAGTTGCTTGAGTTACAGGGTTTGTTTTAGCAGACATTTTCTGACATATAGAATCTTTGACACTGTACTGTATTGTGTCATTACCTACTGACAGATATAATCAGATCATCACAGTTATTTACCAGAGAAATACAAGATAGATGATGCACAGACCTATACTATGAGGTAAAGGCTAGACATTCTTGTACAATCTGGCCAGTTGGGAGGTGTGGCTACAGCCAATTGACTGATGAAGCTGTGTAAAAGGTCCAGCACCTTGGTGATATGCTGGCTGGGTTGTGCAGTATTCTTCTTACCTGAAAGTTCATATCCTGGTGTGGTCATACCTGTCAACTGTAAAGATTCTCACAGATTATACAGATTCATGCCTCATATATTTGGTCGGTTTCCCTTAACATTGTGGTTTTCTAGCACATTTGTTGCAAATCACTCAGGGTTGCAGTCAGGGAATACTGACAGAACATTAGAGTTTCAGACTTCACACCCTTCATGACATCCATGCTACTACACACCCCTCTGTTATTCTATCAGCTTTCTAACATTATGACAGCAATATTTCAAATGTGTTCCTATAGTTGGGTCTTTATCCCACCATTATGTATGGCTTTGTCCAGATTTCTTCCTCTACGAGGTTAAAAGGTATGCTACTAGCATTTAGCTGCATGGCCTTACATTTGCATTTTGTTGACTGTGTTATGTTGGTGGTATGGACTCCATGACATTCCCTACAAAGGCACTATAGGTGAGGCATGGGCCTTTGCCAGAGGCCTGTAGGCCATGTAAGACCGATGCAGGCCATCTGTAGCAAGGCAGTGCATTCTGTCACTCATATGTTTCCAGACTGCCAGGCAGTGGACCCCCCTGGGGTGACAATGGTAAGTGACAGAATGCACTGCTGTGCTAGTAGGCACCATACCTCTCTACATATGCATCTGGACAAAGTCATGAGTAATTGGGTGACAAAGGCTTAAATACACGAACCACTGTAACTACTGGGCTTACAAACCTGGAAGGGGGATGCAATAACAGATTTTGCATTAGCATACATTTTTCTGTAAGGTATGAAGTCTGAGACACTACAATCCATCAATATTTTCTGACTTTAGACTTTTGTGGTTTGCCAATGATTTGCCAGACAACCACTATTTCAGAATAAAGACACCACAAATATGATGCAAACCTGTGTACATTCTGCAAAACATCTGTACAGTTGTGAGGTATGGTAGGCACTATGTTGGTTACTCCAACCTGTGTATTCAAAATACGAAACCACAATCCCCAAGGAGTGAGTGGTCCACCAAAACCCCAAAGAACAGCAGCAAAAAAAAAAACAGATGGATGATGGTAGAAGATGACATTCGAAAACACTCAACAGCCTTCAGTAATAAAACATGACACTAGTTTATTAAAAAGTAAGCGCTTTCACAGTGATCCACACTGCTTCATCAGAGCAGGTCTGCTGAAGTGATGGCTAGAAGTAAAGCTGTTTTCCATGAGAGGAATTTTAACTCTGCTGTAGCAGCAGGTTCAAAGAGCAGAAGCGTGCGCTTTTCCAGTACAAAGTTAAGGTCCCAGGCTGGAGTGGGAGCTCTCCTGGGGGGGTCTTAAATTTTTGGCTCCTTTCAGGAACTGTTTGACCAGAGGATGAGAGAAGAGGGGTGGCTCAATATTATAATGAGCTGAGATGGCAGAGGCATGAATCTTAATTGAAGAGAAGAATAGGCCTTTGTGGAGCATTTCTGTTAAGTAATCTAGTATATGAGGTAAGCTGGGCACAGCTGTGTCCATTCCCTGAGACTGGCTCCAGGAACAGTATCTTTTCCACTTTTCAAAATAGGATTTTCTAGTACTAGGCCTCCTTGCCTCCAGAATGACATCCAGCACCTGCTTACTGAGGGTTGCTGGTGATGAGTTCAGGGGATGAGAAAGGCTGCTAGATTCAGGGTCTGTAGCTGAGGGTGCAAAATCTAGCCCTCCTGCTGGGACAGCAGGGAAGGGGTTTGAGCCAGGTGCCATGGTGGCACTACTGTCAGACTGCACAAAAGAGGGTACCAATGCTGGCATGACCAGTCTGGTGCAATCAGGATTGTCCTTGGCTTGTCCTTTGATCTTTAGTAGAACCTTCGAGAGGAGGGGCAGAGGGGGAAAGGCATAGATTGAGAGACTTTCCCAGGTAAAGGACAGGGCATTCACTTTCCAAGTTTGGCTGTGGGGAGTTCTGGTGCAATATTTGCTCAATTGATAGTTCTGAGGGGAAGCAAAGAGGCCCACCTCTGGTGCCCCCCACCTGTGCCTGAAAAGCTTGAATATTTTGGATTATAGTTTCCACTCATGTGGGCCCATGAGATCTCTGCTTAAGTCATCTGCCAGTGAATTTAGTTTGCCTGGCAGGAATTTAGCTTGCAGGTGCACTTGGTTGCTCAAGGCTGTGTTCCACAGAGCCATGGCTAATCTGCAGAGTGGGTAGGAATGGGTTCCCCCCTTCTTCTTTATGTACCACATAACTGTGGTGTTGTCTGTCTTTACCAATAGTTGTCCTGGAAAAATAAAGCCTTTGAAGGCTGTCAGAGCATTCTGTACAGCTAATATTTCTTTTTGATTGATATGCAGGTGCATTTGCTTTGGGCTCCATTTGCCTTGAATGCATTGTCCTGCCATGTGAGCCCCCCATGCATAGTCTGATGGGTCTGTTGTTAGGGTCTGGATGGCAGGGGGTTGAGTGAAAGGGAGTCCCTTGTTGTGGTAGCAGGCCTCTGAACACCAAAAGAACTCTGTCCTTAGGTAAGGAATGATAGGAATCATTGTTTCCAGGTCCTGAGAATGTTGACACCAGAGAATTTTTAAGTACCATTGATGTTTCCTCATATGCAGTCTTGCATATGGAATTAGTAGAATGCAAGAGGCCATGAACCCTAGGGCTTGCAGTATTTTTCTTGCAGATAGCTGGGTTTTGGTGGCCAGTAGACTGAAGTAGTTTGGCAAATATTTTTTTTTTCTGGAGGGAGGAATGCCATCTGGGAAGTTGTGTTCAAGCTTGCTCCCAGGAATAAAATTTGTTGGCTGGGTACCAGAGGTGATTTATTTTCGTTGATGGAGTACCTAAGTGAAGTTAGAAGTCTCTTTACAAATGTCAGGTGTTGTAGTAGCAATTTCTGACTGTCTGCCTGAATCAGGCAATCGTCCAAGTATGGGTAAATTTGAATTGTCCTCTGCCTGCAATATGCAACGGCTGGAGCTAGGCATCGTGTGAATACCCTGGGTGCAGTAGATAAGCCAAAGGGAAGTGCAGAGAACTGATAGTGCAGAGAGCCTGCTCTGAAACGTAGGTATTTCCTGCAAGATTCCCTTATGGGGATGTGCAGATAAGATGCTTTTAAATATAGGGTTGCTAGCCAGGAGTCCTTGGCTAGCATAGGAAGCAGCTGTTTGAGAGTAAGCATTTTGAATTTTGGAACCACCAGAAAGGTGTTGAGAACAGACAGATCCAGGATAGGGTGCCAAGAGTTTTCTTTTCTGGATACCAGAAACAGTCTGGAATAAAAGCCTTGTCCCCTTTGTTCTGCTGGGACAGGTTGAATAGCCTTGATACTGAGAAGAGAAAGTACTTGCTTTTGGGCCTCTGCCCACTGGTTTGGGGGGAGGTCTGGCCATCCCCTTGGGGTTGGGAGTGAGTGGAAGTGGAATCTGTATCCCTGGGAAACAATGTTTAAGACCCATCTGTCCTGGGTAATGTACTCCCAGTTTTTGACATACAGGGCAAGTTTCCATTCTAAAGGTGCAAGTACTTGGGCAAGGCTTGGAAGAGTTAAGGATAAGTCATTGTGAGATTTTAACACAGGATGGCGGCTTACTACCCCCTGTTTTAGAGGTGGGAGCGCTCCATTGCTTAGATCTGTGCATACCCTGAGACTGTAGTCTTGGTGGTCTGCTGCCCCTGGGTTTGGACTGTGAAGGTCTGGGAGGGACTGGAAAAGACCAGTTTATAGAAGGCCAATGCCTACTGAATTTAGATGGCTGTACTTGTAAGAAATCTTTAACAGTTTGCATAGATTTAGTTTTATCCTCCATCCTTTTGAGGACATCTTCTGCTTTATTGCCAAACAGACACTCTTGGTTTAATGGTGCATCTAGTAATTTTGCTTTGACATGGTCTGGCAAGGTTTGTTCCTTAAGCCAAGCATACCTTCTAAGAACAGACCCAGTGACAGCAGCCCTACAAGATGCTTCTAAGGCATCAAAACCACATTGCAAAGTATGTTTACCAACTGGGTTAGCAGAATACATTAACTCTTGTAAATCTTTGTGTTCTGCACAATCAGGAATCAACATAATTTTCTGTTTAATTAGTTTAATTAATTCCATATATAGATATATAAGGCCAAAAGAAAAAATTCAGTACAGTGTTATGTCAAGGGGGACTTTTCCATGTGGAAAATGTTCCATTTGTCAGTATGTAACAACTAAAGTAGAAAAAATAGGAGGGAAAAGATTTGACACGCTGGGAACATATTCCTGCTTAAGTAAAGGAGTAATTTATATTATAAGCTGTCCTTGTGATAA
>NC_056746.1:1121509047-1121547778 GCF_019279795.1 Protopterus annectens
TAGCCATCTAAAATATGTCAAATACAGTAATAAAAGCCAAAGACCCACATATTGGTGTCATACTGATATGTCAGACAGTAATTAAAGCAAAACCCACAACCCAACAGTGTCACACACACAGAGTACACACACAATAACCAAGTGCAGGATTCAAACCCCTACTTAACTACTTCATGATACTAGAGGAGTATGTATTAACATGACACACTATACACATTACTGTGAGTTCTCTTTTCCACAGGTATATTTGTAGGATGGTGACAAGGCGAGGTTGTGTAGAGTCCAGTGTCTGGAGGTCCCCAATGTCTCTGTTTATGGGTTCCATGACAATTTGCTCAATAGCTTTGTAGACCAGGCTGAGTAGACATATAGGGCAATGGTTTCCAGGTTCTGTTGTGGCACCCCCTTTGTGGAGCTGGATGACTGTTAGTGTATGCCATTCTTTGGGTACATACCCTGTGGTACGATTGAGTCTGGGCAGTGAATGTAGGTGAGGGTGTAGTTCCTTTTGGGACTAGTGTAAGACGCAGCCTGGGACACCATCCAGTCCCATTGATGCTGTGTTCTTGACTTTGGAGAGGGCTGTCATTACCTGCATGTCCATGACGTCTGGGGCTCTGCATCCTTCTGTGATGGACACAGGCCCTTTTAGGGGTGATGGGGGGAAGTTTACACTGAACTTGTCCCTCAGGATGTGGGCAATGAAAGTTGGTTCAGTGTATTCCTTACCATTTGTCAGTAGCTGACAGCATATTTGGAAGTTGACACCTACATGTCTGGTATAGCTACCGCAGGCTTTGTGGTTGTTATTCTTACAGTCCTTGGCAATTTGTCTTTTGAAAGTGTCCTTGAATTATTTTATGAGCGATCGGTCCAAAGTTCTACCCACAGAGGATCTGAGCTATTCCACAGGAGTTGTGCCTGCAGTGATGCCCCTTTTGGAGGTAATTACCCCTTCTTTGAGTTGGTGCAAGAGTAGAATTGGTATGCATAGGTTCGGAGGGTGTAGGGCCCCCCCCCCCACCACACATCAGGGATGCAGGAAGGCTTCCCCTTGTAAAAAATACTTAAAATGTTTTTCTACTTTTTTTTCTGAGAATGCAGTTTAGGGACTCCAATCCTTGGCAGGACAAACTTCATCCATTCATAGTAGAAGCTTCTGTATTCATTTCATTTAACCATTCTTGTGACTGTACACAAAATTCACAGGTAATATTTTTACTTCATCTTAGAAAGTGAATGTAACTTGGATAGCATTTATCAATATCTACCATATGTGATATATATGTCATCAAGGAAAGACCTATGTTGTTCATGTATGCATATTGTGCATTGGTAATCATTGCAACCTGTGCCTGCTTCAAACAGCACATTTTCGTTAGTTATATTCACTGTGCATATGATAGGAGCCAACCAACACTATATAGTGAATATAGTCATTCATATGAGTCACTGCTTCCCCAGTTCATGCACACACACACACACAAACACACACACACACACACACACACACACACACACACACACACACACACACACACACACACACACACACACACACACACACACACACACACACACACACTGTTGGCTGTCTGTACATGGAACATACTATGACTTTTAGGAAGAGACTGTTAATTCTTACATTTTAAATATGCTTTTGAGTTTAGAACTATTTCAATAGTTTGCTGTTTTAAAACTTTGCTTTTACTTCTCCAGACTTTCCCACTATGACCAATCAGCCTGTAGTTAAGATATTTGCTGTTTTCTACCATATCTGTTCAATATTTTAAATAAAGTTTGCTTCTGCTACAAGTTACTTCTGTCAGGCTTAGTCTGTTAGGTCTCTGTCTTTCTATTAGAAATTAAAAGTGGTACATAAGTAAGCAAACCCATCACATTTTAGTGAGCTACTTCACGAGTTCCAGATATTCAAGATATTGTTTCAAAAGTTGTGAGACAACAGTAATCACTGAATAATTTATTTTTCCATGCTCCAGCCTGTTTAGAAACATTGTTGCAATCCAACACAGTTATATACTCAATGGCAGATGCTTGAATTTTGTGAAGCAGGAACAAACCTTAAAATTCTCTATTATTATACTTAGCTTTCATTTAAAATACTATTTTGGCAAATTAACCAACTATGTTTTATTGCCTGACATGTTTAAGTAGAATCTCTTTGAACATATAGTTGATATCCAGTACTACTAAATACGATTTTTTTATGCTTCAGCATCATTAATAGAAAATAAATATAATATCTCACTTATCCCTCCCAGCTTTGAATATGGCATCAGATGAAGCCACAGTGCCTAGCATTGTAGCAATGTCCGCCTTCTTAAAACCAATTCATTTTGCATGCTAGAATTTATCATTACCAATATGTGATATCTTCAAATATTTAAAAATCTCAGAAATCAGAGAAAGGCAAAGCTAAATACAGCTTAAGAATATTTATTCCAGAACACTTCCAAAATGACTACACACTGATCAATGACTTAATTTCAACCTCTGCCATTGTGAAAAATAAAACTGATAGATATGAGCTAGTAATTCTTCCAGTTTTAGTAAAAAATCAGTTACTGGCTAGTAAGTACACTGCCTGGATGCCTGCAAAAAAGAAACTTAAAGATCCTGAAAGAAAATCAACCAGAAAAAAGTGAAGCAAAAACACTGGAAAGAATCATGCAGCTGTTCAATAAAAAAGCAATTTAAACTCCAGCTCTGTTAAAAGAGATGTCTTCCAGTGATCTAGAGGAAAAATATATCAAATGTGCTCAGAGCTGATTAAAATAAACAAAATACTGAAAGAGTATATATATTTTGCTAACAAAAAGCTGGAAAAATGAAAGAAGCTTTAGTACTCAGATGAAATGATAAAACTGAAAAATTCAGAGGTCAAAATGAAGAAAAGGCTGGCTGAGTATGAAACTGCTCAAGAACTGTTTCGAAAAATGATAAAGTTAGAGGACAGACAACACAGAGAAAAATTGAGATTTCCTGCTATACCTGAGGAAGCTGGAAGGAGCAGACAGTATTACCTTTATAAAAGCACAAATACAGACCTAGACTGGTATTCTACAGCAGGATTTCTTAATGCAGAGAGCACATCTCATATTAAAATGACTCTTCTAAACCTGGCCATGAGAAAGCAGTCAAGACCTATATTAATAAAGATGAAATCATGCCAGCAGAAAGACTTGAAATTCCTGACAAAACTGTAAGAAGGGCAAAGTATTAAAAATTGAGTGTTTGTAGAAAATGGCTAAGCAGAAGAGAAACCAATTTATTCCAGTAATCAGGGAATGTTGAGACGCAGGTGTGAGATTCAAGCTGTTGTATCCAGCTGTCTTCAGAATATTTTTTTTTCCTGGAAGATCAAAGTAATTTTTTTCATGCAGATCAGGCTAAGGAGGAAATATAAAAGTTTGTCAAATAAAAAGTGAGCCATCAAACAGATGCTGATTCTTCTGATAATAAAGCTTAAAAAAACTTTGCCAGTGACACATTTCCCAATTTTCCATAGGAAAATGCTTGAAAGACAGAAAAAAAGCACAGGCACTGACTAGAAGACACAGGAACACATTGGACATGAACTAAAGTCTAGGCTTAGGAGATGAAGATAAACAGGAAGAAGACGAGCAACTCTGAAATTAGTGAATAAATGTGAGATTCTAAAGCATCAATCACATTTATGAAATAAGGCTTTAAAAGAAAAATTGGCTGAGAAAGATTAGACTTTTGTTGACTTTGTTAAATTTGCTGGGAACTGAAAAGTACATACCCCACTTCATGTCCCTAATGCTTGGAAGGACACTAAAAGGAGAAACTGTAAGATAATTATTGTTCCTAACAACAGTTGTACAAAACTTTTCATTATATAAGTTACATGTTATATAGTGAGGCATTTTCAGTGATTTTAAAACTAATGATCAGTGGTGCCTTTTCTTTAGTGAAGTTGGCTCTATCAGGTGTTAGTTTCCTCCTCCTTCTGTTGTCTAGCTTATTTATGGGCAACGACCACCAGATTGTTTTCTTATTTTTGGAGGAGTGCATCTTGGTTTTATTTGTGATGTCTTGATCCATGCACCCTGTAGATGCTCATAGAATGCACTTGTAACTGATTCGGCAGATTGTATACCATTATCTTATAGCAAGAGGTCTTTGGAACTTTCCACTTTTGTCTTGGGACATGTGCAGTTTGCTTTTGAAAATGTCTTCACGGTGGTTTCATTGACTGGGTGGGGGGACGGGATGTGGATGTCCAGTGTGATTACTTTATGATCTGATATTACCAGCGAGGGTTTTATCTCTGTTGTGGAACACTGGTACCCCATGTTGGTGATGATCATGTCCAGTATGGTGTCACCTCTAGTGGGCATGTTGACCAGATGTTCCAGGGTGTTAGAGCTTTTAAACTCTAGGAAACATTGGGCAAAGGACGTTGTACACAAGTAATTTCCCCACTCAATGTTTGGGTAGTTGTAATCACCTCATATAATGGTGTTTGATAGGACCTTTATATTTTCCACTGTTCTCAGGAATACTGAGTGAGGTTCCTGTGACAAGGTAGGTGATCTGTAGCAGGCTACAATCTGATGAGCAGCTTTGCCCAATGTTATTTGCACTTGCATGGTCTCCAAGACCTCATGCTGTGCCACTAACCTGAAGGTGTGGGTATCCATAAGGTAAATGGGTACACCCCTTCCTTTTGTATTTCACTCATGGTTTTGGGTCTGAAGGTCAGAGGGATTGTGAGTGTTTTACCTGGAGCATGTCCAACAGCTCTGCATTTGACATAGCTTTGTATGTTAGGCAGTGAACACATCTGAGTAGGCGATATGCAAGGGAGTACAGATGGAGCATTTTGAGATGGTCTGTGTATGGCATGTATTTCAGGCCACTAATGCTCTTTGTGAGGTATTGCTGCAGGCTTTCCAGTTGTTGTTGTCTTGTGAGGTACATAGCAAAAGTGGCTTTGTACTCTATTATAGTTCTAGTGAGTGATGAGTAGTGGGGAACAATGTCCTCTTCTATTCTGCATGAGACACATTTTGTGACGAGGTGTGCCACATAGCAGGGTTTCCTGACTACTGTGCCGATGTGATTATCACAGTTGTGTCCAGTGTCCACCTGTGACCCAAGGTCTCTTGTCACACTTTCAATGTTAAGTATACTACCGCCTATGTTGTAGTTCTTGGATACAGAGTTTTTAACAAAGGGGATGACAATGCACCTTTTGGCATTGAGCTAGAGCCCATGGCTTTGACAACAGCCATCTGTCTCAGTGAGGCCCTTTTGTAGGATGTCCACATCTTTAGTGTTTACAATTATGGCTTCTAGTTTGCAGTCCTCTGGAAACTTCAGTAGCCACAGACCTTCCATGTTAAAGTTTAGTTCAGGGAAGTAGATACTAAACAGGACACGACACAGGACTGGACCTTGTGGTACTGCACTCATCACTGGTCCAAAGTCATACTTGGGGTCTGCTACTTTCACAGTGTGTGTTCTGTCAGCAGCCTGTTGGCAGCCCATCTTGTGACATAGCAATTTATACCTAGTTTAGTGGGTTTATCTATATTTCCAGAGTGTGGGGTGGTGTTGTAAGCTGTGGCAGGATCAACATAGGCTGTGTGAACCACCTTACCCTTGTCGACGGTTCTGTTGACTGCTTCAATGTCATCTATCAGGTTTAGGTGACATGATCTGCATTTTACAAGCCCAACATGGTTGCGGTCCAGGATTTGGGGATTACAAATGTAATTTTTTATATGTTGTATGATGATATATTCCATGGCCTTGAAGAGTGGGCTCGTCAGGCTAATGGGGTGCTAGTTCCTGGGGTCCGTGGTGTCTCCACCCTTGTGTAGTGGGATAACCTTCATTGTGCACCATTCAACAGGCACAAAGCATGAGGTGAGGCTATGACTGCACATGGTACATCAGTGTGGTGCCTGTTCTTTCTGTGGTTTGTGTGGAACACAGCCTGTGAAGTTATCTGGTCCCATGGCTGCTGTGATACTGGCTTTGGAGAGTGTTTTTTACCTGTGCAGTCATGATGACAGCAACTTTTCAGTTTTCCATTATAGAGATGTGCTCTTTCATGGGTGTGAGGGGGGTACAGTTAACACTGATCCTATCTGCCAGGATGTTGGCAATATCAGTTGGGTCTGTATATTTAGTGCCATTGAGCTGTAACTCAGAACAGATCTGAGTGTAGCCATGACATGGACCTGTCTGTTGGGCAGAGATCTCCTGAGTAGACAGTATGCAACAGAGTACAGATTGGGTTACATTCAGTCTTGTTGCATGGGGCAACTGTTTGAGGCCAGTAATCCTCTTGTTAGGGTACTTCAGTGGTATTTCTGGCTGCTGAACATGCCTAGTCAGATTCATCGCAAGTGTGTTGTGGTACTCTGACGGGTCTGATGACTGATGAGTACTGGGAACCTCCTTTGACCTACATGCACAGACCTTGTCAGTTTGTGTGAATACATAGCATGATTTTCTGACAACTTTGTGAATATGTTTCTGGAAGTAGAGATGTCTATCCACATTTGTCCATAGATCCCTTATTATCACCTCCGTATTTGGCATAAGTGTGTGAGCATGCCCAGTATGACCTTTCAGTATGTTGTTGCCTGACATTTGCTTCGTTTTTTAAGTGTGTGAGCATGCCCAGTATGACCTTTCAGTGTGATGCTGAATGAAATCCACTACATTTGTTGGAGTGTGTGAGCACGCCCAGTATCGACATTTATACTATATGTGTATGGAAAATCAAGTTGTATTTTTACAGCAGGCCTCACCTTTGTGTCATAGATCAACAGGGATCATGCTGTGCCTGCAGGGCTTCCATGAGACACTTTGCATAGACTTATCAACATTTCTACATACGGGGGGACAGCTATTCTTTGTACATTTCTACCCACAGGCACACTTGATTGTTACTGTGGGTGTACATATGATGAGGGATTCACCTGACACTTATACACATTTGCTATGCCTGCACTGCTATGTACGGTACACCATTTCAGTCTGTACTGTTGCCTATCATACTGGCTTGAGGCATACTACTGTACTAGACTTCTTAATGTCCAATGCCACATATATTAGATTGCAACTTCATAGCCTACGCAACCCACATCACACAGCCTGGCCTGATATTCTCTGTCTGCATTGGTCTGTGGGGGAGGTTACACATATGCATCTTTAGGGGCATGTTACAGCATTTCATTGTGTTTGCATTACTGTACAATTCTCCTGCTGTGTCTGTGCTACTGAAATGCTATCATGGCTTAGTGGTTCAGTACTGTGACTATAGTGCACAGTATCCTGCGTTCGAGCCCTGTCACTGCTTTTTATTTTCATGCTGGGCAGACCAGACTGCTTAAGGGACAGTAAAGCTAATATGAGCATGTTTACCTGTCTTTGCTCAACTCTTCACGACTTTTCCCGACCAACATTGCTCAATGTTGCCCAACATTGCACTAGTTAGCACGGGCAATTTTGTTTACATATACTACATATTGGTAAATGCTGCTTAGCACTGCTTTATATTGCTTAAAACATGGCAATCATGCCCCGGTGGTGCTGCAGGGCTGCCTATGTCGGATGCACATACCACACTCCCTATAGATGTTTGAAAACAGGTAGTGTCAAGTTAGGCATCCCTTTTATTTTATGTGCGAGTCAGAGAGAGGCATAATTTCCAGGATTCCTACTGAGCCAGTGTATGTGCTATGCATTGCCTCTTTGCCAAGGCCAAGGCATACTGGGCATGCCTCATTCTGCCTACTGGGGCAGGCTCAGGTTGTTCCTCCTCTGAGTCATGCTGTGCCTGTGCAGGCCTTGGCAATGGTGGGGGGCTGTTTGGCCCTGCCCCATGCTGTTCCTGCTACAGCTGTTTTCGCAGGATCATATTGTGTAGCATGGTATACCATGACAATTTGGGTACATGTAGTTGGTGAGTACTGCAAGGCTCCACCAGATGTGTCCAGGCACTGGAACCATGACTTGAGCATCCCAAACACATGCTCGATAACATTTTGTGTTTGTGCGTGTGCCTCATTATGGAGTTCTTGTTCAGGTGTGTATACATTTCTGATGGGTGTCATCAGCCATGGCTCCAATGCGTATCCAGCATCTCCCACTAGGTGACCATCAGGGATGTCCCCATTGGCAAATGTCTGGTACAGCTGCGTCAGATGCCAGATATGGGAATCGTGGTAGCTTCCAGAGCAGCCAGGACACACATTCAGTATTATGCCCTGGGCATCGCACACGACCTGGCAGTTGATGGAGTGGAAGCCCTTGTGGCTGATGTAGGCCCTACCCCGCTCACCGGCTGGTGTTTTGATGTGTATGTGCATGCAGTTAATTGCACCCACTACCTCAGGGTAATACATTATTTGCTGGAAGAGACGCATATTGCTGGCCAATACCTCACGGGAATTTGGGAAATATACATGATCACCAACATGTGCTGACATGGCATTCAGGAACTAGTGCAGTACCCTGGATGCTGATGCCTGTGAAATCCCCATCATATCACCAGTTGGTCTCTGGAAGGTACCTGTTGCTAGTATTCTTTGGTCAACACATACCTTGGTTTCCACTGGGATGGATTCCCCTCTGTTGGTTCTGTGTGTGAGGCGTGGCCTGCACACCTCAACAATTTGCTGCAGGAGCTCTCTGTCCACTCTATAGTGCTCCACTATCTCCAGCTCATGTAGCCCCTGGTAGGTTACCCTGGGTCTGTAGACTCTTCTCCGTCTCCTCACTGTGGGTTGCTCAGCAACATTCACAATGGCACCACCCACAGCATCTTGCATATGTTGCCTTATAATAGCAATGGCAGCCCCTAACATTTTTTTGTCTCAGTTAAGCTTTTCAAGTTTTCACTTCTCTTTGTATATTGCAGTGTTGCAGTGTTTCTGAGTAAAACATGGGGGAATGTTGTTTGCAGAGTTTTAAGTGCTAGGCTGGGCTGGGCTAGTGTACTGCCTGTCTAATTGGCTGATTCTGATTGATTTCACCTGGCAGCTCTGCTAGTTCTCCTTGGTTAACTTCCTACTACTACTTTTCCTTCCTTTTCCCTTTCTGTTTCCACGGGGGGTAGCGCCGCGCAAAAAAGCGCAAACACGCACACACGAGTGCACACGAGCGCACACAGCCTTACACAGGCTTACGCCAGTGCACATCCATGCACACAGGCTTAGACAGCCTTACACAGGCTTACACGGGCGCACACACAGGCTTAGACGGGTTTACAGGCACGCACAGTGTAAGCATCTTTGCAAGAAACTTTGGTGGTAGCCACGGCGTACACCTTCAGTTTCTGGGTTTCAGTTCAGACAACTGTAGACATGCCTATTCCAGTCCTGAGTAACTCACAGCAAACACATGCCACTCTGCTCCGATAAGCTTACAGTCTTTGATACATACCCCCTCATGATGTCATCTATCTTCTACTCTGTTACTCCCCTAATCCTACTCTTACACTCTAGGGACATGGTTCACATGGCAGAGAAAATTGGTATTCACTATCCTTATACTTATTTGCATAAGATTGCCTACTAATGCTTGGTTACATCTCTCAGACTGAGCTTCCCCCCTTAGCAACCACTACTCAGTAGCCATGTTGTCTTCAGCCTGCCATTCACTTGCATGGCAGATGGACATTTTTAATAAAATGCCTATTTTTGGCTATTTATTTTTCTTTCTGGTTTTTAGAGTGCCGCACATTTGCGCGGCACTGCGCTACGCTTAAACATCGGAGATCGTGGGAAAAAAATATTTTTTATTATTTTGCAACACATATAAATGCCAACGGCCTTATATTTGGCCATTGGCATACTTCCTCAACTGGATGCATCCTTTATTTGGAGCTGTCATTGCTCCGTTTTGCTATTTGCAGAACAGTACTCAGTTACCAATGGAGTACATTTCTACAAATAACACTACTCTTACTCGGACAGGTTAGTGTTTCCTGGATCGCAAATTTACCTCATTTGCATAGCTTTCAGCAGCAAATGAGGTAATTTGCATATCCTAACACTGTCCGTGCAAGAGTCGTTTTAGGAGCTCTCATGCACGCCCCTGCCGGCTGTTCCTGGATCGCTCGGCAGACTTATTGGCTGTCTGGAGTCTTAATCTACTCTTAGACTCCTTGCAAGTCTTCGTGAATCCAGCCCATTGTCATTCAAATACAGCTTCTTAACATTTCCATTCAGTATGGTCATATAGCACATCTTTATGCACTTTAACTGATGTGTTGCAAAACCATGGTAAAGTTCTGCTTAATTTCTAACAATTGATTTATAAAATCCCAATATGTAATGGGTAAGCTACAGGTGGATGGATGTGAAATTCTTGAGTATCATTTGTCCAAAGTTCTACCCACAGAGGATCTGAGCTATTCCACAGGAGTTGTGCCTGCAGTGATGCCCCTTTTGGAGGTAATTACCCCTTCTTTGAGTTGGTGCAAGAGTAGAATTGGTATGCATAGGTTCGGAGGTGTAGGGCCCCCCCCCCCCACCGCACATCAGGGATGCAGGAAGGCTTCCCCTTGTAACAAATACTTAAAATGTTTTTCTGCTTTTTTTTCTGAGAATGCAGTTTAGGGACTCCAATCCTTGGCAGGACAAACTTCATCCATTCATAGTAGAAGCTTCTGTATTCATTTCATTTAACCATTCTTGTGACTGTACACAAAATTCACAGGTAATATTTTTACTTCATCTTAGAAAGTGAATGTAACTTGGATAGCATTTATCAATATCTACCATATGTGATATATATGTCATCAAGGAAAGACCTATGTTGTTCATGTATGCATATTGTGCATTGGTAATCATTGCAACCTGTGCCTGCTTCAAACAGCACATTTTCGTTAGTTATATTCACTGTGCATATGATAGGAGCCAACCAACACTATATAGTGAATATAGTCATTCATATGAGTCACTGCTTCCCCAGTTCATGCACACACACACACACACACACACACACACACACACACACACACACACACACACACACACACACACACACACACACACACACACACACACACACACACACACTGTTGGCTGTCTGTACATGGAACATACTATGACTTTTAGGAAGAGACTGTTACTTCTTACATTTTAAATATGCTTTTGAGTTTAGAACTATTTCAATAGTTTGCTGTTTTAAAACTTTGCTTTTACTTCTCCAGACTTTCCCACTATGACCAATCAGCCTGTAGTTAAGATATTTGCTGTTTTCTACCATATCTGTTCAATATTTTAAATAAAGTTTGCTTCTGTTACAAGTTACTTCTGTCAGGCTTAGTCTGTTAGGTCTCTGTCTTTCTATTAGAAATTAAAAGTGGTACATAAGTAAGCAAACCCATCACATTTTAGTGAGCTACTTCACGAGTTCCAGATATTCAAGATATTGTTTCAAAAGTTGTGAGACAACAGTAATCACTGAATAATTTATTTTTCCATGCTCCAGCCTGTTTAGAAACTTTGTTGCAATCCAACACAGTTATATACTCAATGGCAGATGCTTGAATTTTGTGAAGCAGGAACAAACCTTAAAATTCTCTATTATTATACTTAGCTTTCATTTAAAATACTATTTTGGCAAATTAACCAACTATGTTTTATTGCCTGACATGTTTAAGTAGAATCTCTTTGAACATATAGTTGATATCCAGTACTACTAAATACAATTTTTTTATGCTTCAGCATCATTAATAGAAAATAAATATAATATCTCACTTATCCCTCCCAGCTTTGAATATGGCATCAGATGAAGCCACAGTGCCTAGCATTGTAGCAATGTCCGCCTTCTTAAAACCAATTCATTTTGCATGCTAGAATTTATCATTACCAATATGTGATATCTTCAAATATTTAAAAATCTCAGAAATCAGAGAAAGGCAAAGCTAAATACAGCTTAAGAATATTTATTCCAGAACACTTCCAAAATGACTACACACTGATCAATGACTTAATTTCAACCTCTGCCATTGTGAAAAATAAAACTGATAGATATGAGCTAGTAATTCTTCCAGTTTTAGTAAAAAATCAGTTACTGGCTAGTAAGTACACTGCCTGGATGCCTGCAAAAAAGAAACTTAAAGATCCTGAAAGAAAATCAACCAGAAAAAAGTGAAGCAAAAACACTGGAAAGAATCATGCAGCTGTTCAATAAAAAAGCAATTTAAACTCTAGCTCTGTTAAAAGAGATGTCTTCCAGTGATCTAGAGGAAAAATATATCAAATGTGCTCAGAGCTGATTAAAATAAACAAAATACTGAAAGAGTATATAAATTTTGCTAACAAAAAGCTGGAAAAATGAAAGAAGCTTACTTTAGTACTCAGATGAAATGATAAAACTGAAAAATTCAGAGGTCAAAATGAAGAAAAGGCTGGCTGAGTATGAAACTGCTCAAGAAGAACTGTTTCGAAAAATGATAAAGTTAGAGGACAGACAACACAGAGAAAAATTGAGATTTCCTGCTATACCTGAGGAAGCTGGAAGGAGCAGACAGTATTACCTTTATAAAAGCACAAATACAGACCTAGACTGGTATTCTACAGCAGGATTTCTTAATGCAGAGAGCACATCTCATATGTGACTCTTCTAAACCTGGCCATGAGAAAGCAGTCAAGACCTATATTAATAAAGATGAAATCATGCCAGCAGAAAGACTTGATCCTGACAAAACTGTGGCAGAAGGGCAAAGTATTAAAAATTGAGTGTTTGTGGAAAATGGCTAAGCAGAAGAGAAACAAATTTATTCCAGTAATCAGGGAATGTTGAGACGCAGGTGTGAGATTCAAGCTGTTGTATCCAGCTGTCTTCAGAATATTTTTTTCCTGGAAGATCAAAGTAATTTTTTTCATGCAGATCAGGCTAAGGAGGAAATACAAAAGTTTGTCAAATAAAAAGTGAGCCATCAAACAGATGCTGATTCTTCTGATAATAAAGCTTAAAAAACTTTGCCAGTGACACATTTTCCAATTTTCCATAGGAAAATGCTTGAAAGACAGAAAAAAAGCACAGGCACTGACTAGAAGACACAGGAATACATTGGACATGAACTAAAGTCTAGGCTTAGGAGATGAAGATAAACAGGAAGAAGATGAGCAACTCTGAAATTAGTGAATAAATGTGAAATTCTAAAGCATCAATCACATTTATGAAATAAGGCTTTATAAGAAAAATTGGCTGAGAAAGATTAGACTTTTGTTGACTTTGTTAAATTTGCTGGGAACTGAAAAGTACATACCCCACTTCATGTCCCTAATGCTTGGAAGGACACTAAAAGGAGAAACTGTAAGATAATTATTGTTCCTAACAACAGTTGTACAAAACTTTTCATTATATAAGTTACATGTTATATAGTGAGGCATTTTCAGTGATTGTTGTATGTGATAAAGACATTAAAGTAGAAAGTGTTTTTTTTTTCTTTTTTAGTTTTAAAAAATATAGACACTGCAAGTAAAGAGAGAAGAAAGTTTGAACAAAGCATGTTTAATTTAAAATGCTGTAATCTTGGATTCTTTGAGTAGGGCATGGGCTGTAAAAGTGCACAGACTATAAATCATATAGCATTGATATTTTTTCTCTTACTTTTGCATAGGTGAAAGGATTAATGCCTTGGCTTAATCTAATAACAAGCTTTTTGTAAGCAAATAAATCTTAAGTTTGACTTGTGAAGTCTGCAGCTAAGGGTAACTGTACATTTTTTTCTTATTTTTTCATAAAGACAAGCTGACTACAGGGATAGGCAATACATATTGAAAGGTCTGTAAATTGTATGCTGAGGGAAACATAAAATTAAATTTATAAGGGCAAGCAGATTAGTATAAACTTAATTTCATAAATACTGGAAGTGAATAAGAGATAATAGTTATCTGGCTACCTAAATATTTCAATGCATTTATTAGAACAGTGTATAATTTAGTTTTATTTAAAGATAACCAGCTTTTTTTTTTTTTAGTTTTTTTTTTTTGCTTGGGGGTTTTCATTAAAACAAAAATTGTAAAAATGCAGCATGGATACAAATGGAGATAACAAGGATCAATCTGCCAAACATTAGCAGGTGTATGTAAAAGCTGGAAATAGACATTTTAAAAGCTGGCATATACAATAGGTGGAAATAATAACTTATATTTATTATGGCTACCCTATCCATATTATTTTGGAATGTGAATAGCATCACAGGTATAGGCAAAAGGGTAAAAGTATTGAATTATATCAAGAAATGCAGCATGCAAATAGTAATGCTACAGGAAACACATTTGGAAAGAAGTGAGCATGTGAATTTGATAAAAAAGGGATTTCAGGATTGATATTCACAAATATCAGGGACAAAGGAAAAGGAGAGTACTTATACTAATTGCTAAAAGAGCCCCAATAGTGATAGAAGAGAAAAAAGATAATAATGGTAGATTTGTGATCGTAATGGGCTACTGGCAGGGGATGAGAATTATGGTGGCATGTATTTATATTCCACCTGAAACTGCTATTATGGAGCTTAAGAAAATTTTTGGAGAAATAATCAGCTTGTAGCAGGGAATATTACTTATAGGTGAGGACTGGAACTTGATTTGCAACAGTGAGGATGTATCTGGCGGACCTAGGAAAATATAACAAAAAGAGGGTACATTTCTGAAAAAAGGTTATGAAAATATTTGGTATGGAAGACGTGAACTCAGTGATAGGAAAAGAAAATCTATATATTATTCATCAAGGTGCAATTACTGGGCTGAACTAGACATTATATTTCACAGGAATATTTGCATGCATTTAATTGAAAGATTCAACACTAATCCAATAAATATTTCAGATCATGCAATAATAATAACTTAGAATAAAATGCAGGGTAATGAAGTAAAAATGAAATAATGGCACTTCCCAACCTACCTGTCAAAATAGATGAAGTTAAGGAATGTGTAGTGAAAGATATTCAAGAATTATTAGGGAAGATATAAATGTCTTCATAAGTTGTAGCTAGTAAGAGGGACAAAATGAAAATAGAGTTTAAAGATACAGTAAAAATAAAAAAGAAAATAAATGTGGTTAAGAAGTACAGGAATCATTTAGAGGTGCTGACAAATGTTAACATATTGCAGAATAAGGAGACTCTCACAGAACAAGAAGAGCAACTGCAGAGTGCTAAAGAGAAAATCTGAATAATATGTATGTCTCCTTTTTGTACTCTTTAGGCAATATCTATTTATTGTTGTATGTTTAACAGCTTATTGTTCCATTTGTTATATTATTTTTATGTAATTTTCCCATTCATATACAATTTTAAAGTATTCCAGTTTCAAGTCTTTTCAGGATATAAAAATAATGAAGTTAAAACAAAAGTTGTAAACTATGTACTCACACCTGAATTGGTTCAGCAATACCCATATTTATAGGGACACAATAAAATGAGTTTTTAATAATAACTGCAGAGTACAAAAACTTTTAGCACAATGACTTAGGCAACAGAAAGTAGAAAGGGTTGTTGCCAGACTTAGGGAGCCTATAGCAATAAAAATAACCAGAGATCCTATAGTGGTATTAGAGATATTACCAAAATTTTATGAAAATTTGTATAAAGCAGAGAAATGTGGAAATCAAGAAAGAGCACAAATGGAATTATTTATTGAAGACTTAAGCATGACAAGGTACAAAGTAGATGAGGCTTAACAATTAACAGGTCAGTAGAAGGAGATGAGATAAAAATGGTGATGTATAATCAATTAGCAGGGAAATCTACAATAACAGATGGTATTCCAGTGGAACTTTGAAAGCTAGGAGGGAAGAAAGTGATAAAGAGCCTGAATGTTTTGCTTAACAGTAATTTAAAATGAGAGGCACCAATATCCTGAAAGAAGGCTGTAGTGACTGTAATACCTAAAGCCAGGAAAAATACCCATCAGACTCAGCTTCAAATAGGTCCATTTCAATTTTAAACCATGATGGTAAAGTGCTTCCGTCAATAATAGCTACAAGAAACAAACATTTTCTAATATGTATTCACATTTTAATAATTGGCACGTGTTAGATCAAAAGAAAGCAGTGGCCAAAGGCCAGTTGGTATGGGTGGCCAGAATGGTGTCTGATTTTGATATGTTTTTGAGAGAGTGTGATGTATTGGTTGATATGTTTAAGAGAAGAGGTTAACCTAAGGGGTTTGTTATGGAAATCAGGAAGGAAGTAGTTAATAAAAGAAAGAATTTTTTTTTTTTTGCCCATTGTTAAGTATTAATTTGGATGGTTTACAGATGGAGCATCCCCAGTTAAAAAACTGAAAGGTGATATATTGTGTATACTAAAGTTCACTTTAGATAGTGGTGCAATAGTGGATTGTATTTACAAAACTGGACATTATTAAAATTAAAGGATGATATAATTAAAAAGTGTGAGAGAAACCATTTATTGTATATAAAAAAGGGAAAGCATTTAAAGATTGCTTGGAAAACAATGATTTTAGAAGGCTGGGTACACTGCATAATATTGGGATGTTCAAGTGTGGTTGGTGCCCACAGTGTCCATGTGTGGCAAAGTCTGATGAATTTATAATAAGGCGACAAACTTATAAAATCAGAGGATGTTTTAATTATGACTCTACTTATGTTGAATATTTGGCTAACTGCAAAGCTGGTCAGGTATTCTATGTAGGTTATACCTCGAGAATGCTATGTAACAGAATTTATGATCATATGAATGATATAAGAAAGAGAGTCTACAAATGCCTTGTTCAGTTATATTAAGAACAATGAGTTACATATTTTTAATTCAGAATGATAGAACAAGTTAAATGGGACACAGGGGGTTTTGTTGTTTGTGAACACTTGTACAAATGTGAATTAAAGTGGCAAATTCGTTTAAATGCAATGGTTTTCCAAGATTTAATGACAGTTGTTCAATCAACTATTTTCATGTTCAAGTTTTACATATTTTCTCTTTTTTTTTTTACATTATGTATTATATGAATTTTGAATGGTTTACATTTTGGGTTATGTTGGTCATTTGATTGAATGAGTAGGCTATTTAAGAAGGTTAATTAACTTATTAATTTGTTTTGATGAAGTTCCTGTAAAATTATTTGGAACAAAAGCCCTAAACTTGTTACCTTTGAAGTTTAGTATTTTATGATTAAAGTTAATTTCTTTCAATAAAGAATTGGTGCCTGGTCATCTGTTCATGGGGTCTATCCTCAGGTGTGGAATTAAAAGCTAAAAGAATGCCAAAGGTATTGCCAGAACTGATAGATATTGATCATTGTGGTTTCGGAGGTCAGACATACATTTGACAACATTAACAGAACAATATACACACAAAGTCCAAACAGCCACTTGTGTAAACAAGACACTGGAGCAACAGATAAGTAGAATTATACACACAGCACCATCCAGGGTAACAGAAAACAGCAACGAAAAGTCAGACCACTGCTGAAATATCCAAAAGCAGATTTAATAGTAGAACAACTGGTAAAAACAATGAATATGGTTAGCGCTTTTGTGGTCTCAAACACCACTTCTTCAGATCTTCATAAAAAATTCTTTACTCTAACACACCTTCTTTTAAACCAGTTTATACAGTCATGAACCTATAAGGAAGATTACCCAATTAAACCCAGCTTTCAAGTGTTTAACCCTTGCATGTCCAATGCTTTAAATTACATTTGCTCAAGCAACTACATATATACACATGCTCCATAATCTCATCTTCCCCTTAAAATTATTGCTAAAAATAAAAACATTCCTATAAATACTATTATAATATTATAACATACAACATAGCTTAAAACATTCATTGTTACATAAAAAGCATTTATGAAAACTTAACTATAAAAATCCATACTATTTATTTGAACAGACTTCTAGTCTTTAAAATGGGTTATATTGGAATTCTATCATTCAACCCTTTTCCCCGGTCTGCCCTTAATCTGATTATCCAACGTGTCTCAGAGGTCTCCATGGTGTTTCTAATATCTCCACCTCTTTCATTTTCTTGAACTTGCTCTATCACTGTAAACTCAAAAGCATGGGTTTGATCTGTAGCTAAGACATGTTTTACCAGTGCATTAGTTTCAGTGCCCTTCCTTATGTGTTGTACATGCTCATGTATACGATACCTTAATTTTCTATTCGTCTTACCTACATAAAAGGATGGGCATCCCTTGCACCTGGCCAAATAAACAATGTTTTCACTATTACAATCTGCTAGTACATGAAACACATATCTTTGTCCTGAATCTGGATGTATAAAAACATTATTTTCCAATATATACTGGCATTGATTACAATTCTTACAAGGGTATGTGCCCTCATTCCTATCCCTCCTTTGTCCTGGTGTCTCGCCCCCAGATGAATAACAAAGCATCTGCTTCAAAGATCTTTTATTCTTAAACTGGAAACTAGGTTTGTCACCTACTATATTTCTTATTTCTTCATCCTGAGTAAGAATGGGCCAGAACTTTCTCATTGTTTCTGTTACCCTACAGTAATGTATAGGTGCCCGCATTTTATTGGTTAGGGGCATCTTACTCTTAACATAATTTCTATTTCTATTAGTTGAGAAGTACGGCTTGCCCCTATCCAGCCTTTGCACATTCATATCCTTAAAAGTATCAGCTACCTTGTTGCTAGCATAGCCCCTTTTCTTCAATTTATTACTCAGTGTTAGTAGCTCTTCTCTAAACCTATCCTCATCCGTTGTTAACCTTGAGGTCCTAAGGGCCTGTTCTTTCACTATATTATCAAAGATATACCCTGGGTGCATGCTTTTTCTATGCAAAAGAGTATTTCTATGACATTCCTTCCTATATATACTTGTCTGGAATTTCCTGCATCTTCTCTCAAAATGCTCACATCAAGAAAATCAATTCTAGAATTTGAGTGTTGCATGTCAAATTTTAAAAACGATGTACTTGTGTTCACTGCTTGGAAAAACCTTTCCAGCTCTGCCTCTTCCCCTTTCCATAACAGAAAGAGGTCATCCACAAACCTCCTGCAAAATATTATTGATTTCTGCTCAGTTATTTTTAACAGATTGCTCATTCTCCCATAAGGCCATTGTTAAATCTGCATAACTGTTGGCACTAGACGTGCCCATGGCCACCCCCTCCCTCTGCAAGCATATTTGGTGGTTAAACAACATAACATTATTACATAATATTATGTCCATCAACATATATATCAAATCTATTTGAACATGGGTACAAGTGCCATCCTGAATAAGATATTCCCTTAACATCTCAAGACCTTCTTCATTGGGAATGGAGGTAAATAGGGAGTGAACATTCATTGTTACCATAAGTAATGGAATTTCTTTTAAATCTATCTCTTCTATAAACTCACACAAGTCCTGCAGAAACTGCTTAGAATCCTTTAAAATTTTCTCATTTTTATCCACTATGGGTCTAAGTGTTTTTTCTACATAAATAGACAATGGCTCAGTAATCCAATTTCTCCCTGATACTTTAGGCCTTAAAGGGGGCCTAACAGGATCTTTGTGGATCTTAGGTATTCCTCTAATAACTGGTATAAGGGGGTTAGGCATCTGAAAATAATCATATAGTTGTTTATCTATAACGCCTTCTAAATGACTGTCATATAACATTGTTTTCACATTTGTTATTAACTGGTGCAATTCCTTCCCATCTATCAACTTATATACATTCTCTTCATCTAACATATTCTGTATGGTTGAATTATAGTAGCTGGTGTCCATTACTACCACTGGCCTTGCCTTATCTGCTGACTTTATAGTTATTGATTCATCTTGTTTTAACTTTCTCAACGCCTGTGAGTCTTGTTTACTAATATTGTGCTTCTTATTATGACTACTTTCTAGTTCCAGTTTATCAAAAACATAATTTTCACACAGTTTTATAAACATTTCAACTAATGGATGACTTGGTGTCATAAACACACTAGTTTTTTTTAAACTTTTTTTCTGCACTTTATCCCCACTATCTTTAAATAACATCCTTAGTAAAACATTTCTATTAAACATTTTTAAGTTCAATATAGTTTCTGTTACATCTAGGGTTTGTGAGGGTATGAACGAAAGACCCTTACCTAAAAGGGAATACTCATCCCTCGTCAACACCTGTGAGGAAAGGGTCCACACTAGCAATTGTCCCTCCATTGGCGTTTCACCTCTGTTGGTGACCCTGCGAATATTCCCCCTTCTTTCGGCTGCTGGACTGACTTTGTTGCTCACACCGTTTCTCCAACCATAATGGAAGTGTTGAAAAAAACTGGCCATGCTCATCTTGGCCTTGTATAACTTTAACCTGCTCGTCGGTTCTCCCATTTAAAATAGAAAGTTCATTGTCTTGCTGCAAAATGCTGCTTTCTCTCAGAGAATGATTGTGTGGTTTAGCTCTCATTTCCACAGGTGTGGTCTTCTCTATCAGCATGGCTTGAGGGGCATTTTTCTTCCGTTTTGTGCCTTGCCTTTCCTCCTCACTCAGCTGATTATTTTCCACCAAAATGACAGGCCTGTCATTCTACCCCACTTCTGATGTCATCTGCTGTTTTAAGGTGGAATCACCATCTTCTATAGTATGGTTATGCGATCTAGACCATACAAATACATGGCCCATCTTAAAATCTTGAATGTCTCTCTCGAATGTGTTGAACTTTTGCCTCAGCAATTTGTTCTCATGCACATTAACAGAATCCAGCAAGACATCCAATTTTTCTTTGACCAGTTCTATCGGATACACCATAAACAAATCCTGCTCCTTCTTATAGATCTCTGCTGAGATTTGTGCCTCTTCTTTTACACCATACTCAATCAATAAACGCATGTAGTTAAATCCTATTTCCAGATTTATCTGCTGCCAACGTGAGAGTAGTTCTACTTGTTGTTCTCCCTGGGTTAGCATTTTTAATACTCTCAGGCCTCTAGGGATTACTTTATGCTTCAAACAGGCTTCCATATGAAACCTCTGTGCCTGCAGTCTCTTAAGCTTATATAAAGCATCCTCTATGGTATGTGTATCTCTGATAAACTATGTATAGTCTATATCAGGTAGTACATTTCCTCTATTACTACCTGAAAAAAGTTTTATTTAATAGAGGATTAACTTCTCTTAGCATACATTCAATTTTAAAGGATTCTAATCAGTTTCTGCAGGACTTGTGTGAGTTTATAGAAGAGATAGATTTAACAGAAATTCCATTACTTATGGTAACAATGGATGTTCACTCCCTATTTACCTCCATTCCCAATGAAGAAGGTCTTGAGATGTTAAGGGAATATCTTATTCAGGATGGCACTTGTACCCATGTTCAAATAGATTTGATATGTATGTTGATGGACATAATGTTATGTAATAATGTTATGTTGTTTAACCACCAAATATACTTGCAGAGGGAGGGGGTGGCCATGGGCATGTCTAGTGCCAACAGTTATGCAAATTTAATAATGGCCTTATGGGAGAATGAACAATCTGTTAAAATAACTGAGTGGAAATTGGTAATATTTTACAGAAGGTTTGTGGACGACCTCTTTCTGTTATGGAAGGGGAAGAGGCAGAGCTGGAAAGGTTTTTCCAAGCAGTGAACACAAGTACATCATTTTTAAAATTTGATATGCAACACTCAAATTCTAGAATTGATTTTCTTGATGTGAGCATTTTGAGAGATGATGCAGGGAAATTCCAGACAAGTATATATAGGAAGGAATGTCATAGAAATACTCTTTTGCATAGAAAAAGCATGCACCCAGGGTATATCTTTGATAATATAGTGAAAGGACAGGCCCTTAGGACCTCAAGGTTAACAACGGATGAGGATAGGTTTAGAGAAGAGCTACTAACCCTGGATAATAAATTGAGGGAAAGGGGCTATTCTAGCAACAAGGTAGCTGATACTTTTAAGGATATGAACGTGCAAAGGTTGGATAGGGGCAAGCTGTTCTTCTCAACTAATAGAAATAGAAATGATGTTAAGAGTAAGATGCCCCTAACCAATAAAATGTGGGTACCTATACACTACTGTAGTAATGTGGGGGTGGTAACAGAAACAGTGAGAAAGTTCTGGCCCATTCTTACTCAGGATGAAGAAATAAGAAATATAGAAGGTGACAGACCTAGTTTCCAGTTTACGAATAAAAGATCTTTGAAGCAGATGCTTTGTTATTCATCTGGGGACAAGACACCAGGACAAAGGAGGGATAGGAATGAGGGCACGTACCCATGTAAGAATTGTAATCAATGCTAGTATATATTGGAAAATAATGTTTTTATACATCCAGATTCAGGACAAAGATATGTGTTTCATGTACTAGCAGATTGTAATAGTGAAAACATTGTTTATTTGTCCCTTGCACCTGGCCAAATAAACATTGTTTATTTGGCCAGGTGCAAGGGACGCCCATCCTTTTATGTAGGTAAGACGAATAGAAAATTAAGGTATCATATACGTGAGCATGTACAACACATAAGGAAGGGCGCTGAAACGAATGCACTGGCAAAACATTTCTTAGCTACAGATCAAACCCATGCTTTTGAGTTTACAGTGATAGAGCAAGTTCATGAAAATGAAACAGGCGGGGATATTAGAAACACCACTGAGACCTCGGAGACATGCTGGATAATCAAATTAAGGGCAGACTGGGGAAAAGGGTTGAATGATAAAATTCCAATATAACCCATTTTAAAGAATAGAAGTCTGTTCAAATAAATAGTGTGGATTTTTATAGTTAAGTTTTCATGAATGCTTTTTATGTAACAATGAATGTTTTAAGCTATGTTGAATGTTATGATATTATAATAGTATTTATAGGAATGTTTTTATTTTTAGGAATAATTTTAAGGGGCAGATGAGATTATGGAGCATGTGTATATATGTAGTTGCTTGAGCAAATCTAATTTAAAGCATTGGACAGGCAAGGGTTAAACACTTGGAAACTGGGTTTAATTGAGTAAGCTTGCTTATAGGTTCATGACTGTATGAACTGGTTTAAAGTGTGTTAGAGTAAAGAATTATTTATGAAGGTCTGAAGAAGTGGTGTTTGAGACCACGAAAGCGCTAGCCATATTCACTGTTTTTACCAGTTGTTCTACTATTAAACCTGCTTTTGAATATTTCAGCAGTGGTCTGACTTTTCGTTGCTGTTGGCTGTTACGCTGGATGGTGCTGTGTGTATAATTAACAGGACAATGATGTTCCAGAGGTAAGCAGAATGTAAGAAAATACTGATGTTTTTGGTGGGTATAGATGAACAGAAAGTATTTGACATAGTATGCTGGGATTTTATGAGTAGGGCAGTGCAAGCATCTGTACTCCCTAATATAATAATAAGGTTAATTAAGATGATATTTAGAAACTGAAGTGGGAGGATTCCTCTCTTATAAGTTGTTTCTGAACAGAAGAACAAGGCAGGAGTATCTTCTTTCCCCTCTATTATTTGCTTTGAGTTATAGCCATGGGCAAAGAAAATAAGGGACTCAGAAATTCAAGTATATAATTGGTATTTGGCTTTATTTGCAGACAATATTATTTTTTACCAAATAAAACCATGAAAGGGCATGTCAACTGGGAGCTCTTTGTTATGGATATGGATAGCAAGATACAAGCAGTGAAAATATTTTTAGTTCCTTTAGTTTTATATACAAGTCAGGCATATTTTGTATCAACCAGAGGAGAAGTTGTGGACAATAATTAATAAAGAATAGAAGGAGTTTATTTTGGAGTGGAAGAGTGCGAGGGTCAACTGGGATACGTTGATTCTTCCATTAAAACAAGATGGTTTAGGATTACCAGATTTGAATGGGTATTTTAGAGCTA
Source organism: Protopterus annectens (assembly GCF_019279795.1). NCBI lineage: Eukaryota > Metazoa > Chordata > Ceratodontiformes > Protopteridae > Protopterus > Protopterus annectens. The sequence goes on from NC_056746.1 coordinate 1,121,532,861, forward strand.
CACAGTTAAGGTTCATATGCATAACACAAGCAAAAACTTATAATTTAAAGTGAAAAGGGATAATGATAAAACAGAAGGGAAAGTCAAATAAGAAGAGGGTGGGATTTTTGGATACATAGCTTTAAGGAGAATAACAATTGCCATATAGAATATTATATTATATTCCTAAAGTAGCAGGAAATATTTTAAGGACTAAACCATCATAAGAATGAAGAAGGGAGATCTTGTACAGAGAATTGGCAATAGAGGATTGGAATTTACTGGAGAAAACTGGCAAAGGAACCAGTGTACTGGGAGCAAATAATTAGAGAGGGATAGGTAATAGAACAGGGAGAGGCCAAGAAGACATTTAGACTGCAGGTTAGAGACTAGCTTCCCTATCAGGGATTGATATCAGAGTACAGGCAAAGAGAAAGGGTAGAGGAATCATAAGTGAAATATCTGCAGTAGTAGAGTTTTTAGTTGAATATATAACAGAAGCTGTTGTTAATAAAGGAATAATTAGTAAGGTATGTAGAATATTGCACAATAACTTTTGGAATCAATCAGCAGAGATTAGAAAAAATTGAAAAGATGGACTGGATAAGCAATTCACAAGGAAACAATGGGAGGGCATATATATGTCTCCCAGTTATGCAACAAAGTATAGACAATTTAGGAATTTTGCTTGGAAGGGTATGCATAGGTATTTTTATACCCCAAGCAAACTCAAAACAATATTTCCTCAGGTAGATGGCAAATGTTGGAGGTGTGATGAGGAAGAAAGAGGTAACTGGCAACATACATTTTGGGAGTGTAATGAGTTGGCAAACTGTATAAATTCCTTACAGAGTACCAGAATACTTTGTCATAAGTACTGGGTGAGCAAATGGGTGTAACAAAGGATTTTTTTGAGCTGGGATATATAATTTGAATTGCTATGACATACTAAGGTCTTGTTAACTTTAATTTGGTTGTCTGCCAAAAAAGCAATTACTAGAAAATGAAAAATCTTGCTGATTGTTTCCTTTTCTTTGAAGAAGAACTGGAAAATGGGCCTTCCTGCTCCATTCACCCTTCACTTCACTCGGGCTCAATCCGCTCCCATACCCTACCCTCTTTCCCACACACCCCTGCATTCATTACACTTATACTCTTCTACCCACTCCCCTCCCATCACTCAGCCATTCTACCCCTCACTGTTGCAAACCACACACCCTCTAACTCCACCAGTCTCATTCCTCATTGTCCTCCCTATTTCCTTCCTGTGCTCTTAGATCATCACTCCCTGTTCCACTTCCTCTCACTAAAAATGTCTCCAATTAGATACCAAATCCTCTCCCTACTCTCTCTGTCCTTTATCTTATTAACTCTACTCAATACCACACAACTACTCCCTTTCTCCCCACCTCCCAATTCTTACTCCCCCCTTCATTTTCCATGCAGCCCATTCAACACATTCTCAGATATTAGCCCTAGCCTTTTTCACCCTTATCTTATTCTGCATGCCAAAAAAAAAAAAAAAAATCTTTTCAAGCTTCACCCTCCCTTAGTCCCAAAACTCCCTCTTCCTCTCCCTTCACTTTCTTCTCCCTAAACTAGCTAACTTCATTCATCAGTTCTTTCATATCCTTTCCATTCTCTCCTGCTCAGGTGACATCCACCCCAATCCAGGCCCCACCATCTCTTGTAACCAGTCAAACTCTAACCTATCCTCTTCCTCTAAATCTCTCCACATAACTACTCTCAATCTCCAAAGTATCTGTAATAAGTCTACAGAGCCGCATGCCTGGCTTTCCCAAAATAAAACAGATATCCTGGCAGTCACTGAAACATGGCTAAAATGCCCCATTCAGGACTCAGAGCTTCTTCCACCAAACTTTAGTATTATTATATCTGACTAGCAAAAGAAAAAAGGAGGTGGTGTGGCCCTGATCTATCCAAACTCCCTCAGTATCACTCCATACAAAGATCAGACCCCACTATTCCATAATGCTGAGATATTGATCTCTTTTCTTGAAATGAATCACTCAAAATAGCTTTGTATCATTGTCCTATAAATCCCTCCTGGAAACAACATTCCTGCCTTAGAAAGCATTTTATCATGGATTTCCTTCACTATAAAGAATGAAACAATTATCCTTGGGGACATGAATATTGATTGGTCTTCAATCTCCTCCAATCAGTCCCTCACTAGTATAAACCTATTCCATTTTACCCAGTTTATTACTACTCTTACTAGGTTCAACATCAGAACTAATGTTGGATCTATCCTAGAATGGATTTTAGTCTTTAATCCTTCTAAATGTTTAACATCCAGAACAGTGTCCAACTCCATTAGTGACCATCTCCCCGCATATGCTATCTGAGCATGCACAGCTATCCCTAAAATGCACAGTATCAAATTAGTCCAAAATCTTTCCAAATTTGATCCCAACTCCTTCAACAGTATTCTGAATAGCATTGACTGGAATATCATTAAGACTCTCCCCCTGGAAGATGCTCAGCTGTACTTCAATAATTCCTTTCAAAATATTTTGGCTAGTCTAGCCCCTTCAAGAACTAGAAGAACCAAAACTAATAATGCCACCTGGCTAACAAAAGCTACAAAACAAATCATGACTGACAGGGACAAAATATGGAAAGCTTGGCATGAATCTAAAAATACATCTGATCTTAGTCAGTATAGAGAGCTCTGCAACCTAGCAAAGAAACTCATCTCTAAAGACAAGCAGCTTTATTTCTGGAACCAGCAAAGCACCAGAAAAATGAATCCAAAAGCTTTCTGGTCTTCTAACAACAACATTCTCAACCCTGGCACTAAACACAACCCCTGTCCATACCCAGATAAACCACCTGAATAAATTACAAGTCTCTTTAATTCTTATTTTATTGACAGTATCACAAATATCACCTCTACCTTTTCCCATCCTCTCCTCTACACCATTACCTCTTCACCATCATCCTCTCATCACTCTCCATCTACTGTTACTCACTCTCCAAATGGCATGCATCTCTCTCCTCCAACACTTACTCACTCTCTTATCCCTACCTACCAGATCAAAAAACTGCTTCTAAAACTAAAGTCATGCTCTAATGTTGCTGACAATATCGCTGCCAAATTGCTCAAAATAGCAGAAGACTCAGTGGCCTTCCCCATCATCATCTTGATTAATAGATCCGTTCAGAAATCCTATGTCCCTGGTCTCTGGAAAAAAGCTATTATCTTACCTCTTCATAAAGGTGGTCCTTCAGCTGACATCTCCAACTTCCAACCCATAGCTCTTCTATCCCCTATCTCTAAAATTCTAGAAGAGTGTGTTCAAAAGTAACTTCTAGACTATCTTCTAACATATTATCTTCTCTCTCCTATGCAGCACGGTTTCCGCCCAGGACATAGCACATCCACTGCATTAATCTCATTCTTAGACACTGTCAACAAAGCTTGAGACTCTGGTAACATTGTCTCAGCCTTATTCCTGGACTTATCTAAAGCTTTTGATACTATCTCTCACTCTATCCTTCTGCCTCAACTTTCCAGTACCGGTTTATCCCATCAGTCTCTAAACTGGTTCAAAATCTATCTCTCAAACAGAGAGCATGCTGTCAAATGTCAACACTCCATTTCCCCTTACATCCACAACTGTACAGGTGTTCCCCAAGGTTCAATTTTAGGCCCACTTCTGTTTAACATTTTCATTAATAATCTCCACCAGGCTATTCAGCAAGCCTCTCTAGTCCAGTATGCAGATGATTCCACAGTAGTCTGCTCTTACCAGAACTTAAACACCCTAAAACAAATAACAAATAAATAAAATAAATAAAACAAATAACAAATAAATGCTCTTTCCACAGTTGAAATCTGGGTTCATAATAATCACCTCTCTCTTAATCGCAAGAAAATTAAACTTATGATCTCCACCCCCAATTGAAATTCAACCATTAACTTAGCTGGCTTTCAAATTGTCTCACTTAGCTCTACTAAATTTGAGTTAGTTACCCACACTAAACTTTTAGGGGTAATCATAGATGAAAATCTCAAATTCGATCATCACATTCAAAATAACATAAGCAAAACCCATACGAAACTGGGGCTACTATATAAACACAGCAAATTCCTCTCCCTCCCTTCTAAACAAGCTGTAGCTCTTTCATCCCTTCTGCCCTCACTTACTTATGGAGCTCTCTTATTAACTAATCTGCAGTCTTCCTTAATGAAAAAATTAGAAACATGCTATAATAAGATTGCTAAATTTGCTACTAATAGTTGCCACTCCACTCACCATTGCCTTTCTCTCAAACAACTACAATGGCTCGAACTCCCTCACTACTCCTCCTCCAGCTCTCAGTCTCTCATAAACTTATATATAAACCTCAGGCCTATCCAGCACTCAGCTCCCTGTTTACCCTGTATACCACATCTCATTCCCTATGCTCTGAAAAACAATACCTTCTCCAAGTACACAAACCCAAACTACCTGCAGGTCAATTCTTGTACTCCTGGACAATCTTACACCTTCAACGAAGACTTTCTAGCTTCAAACATGCACTGCATAGTCACTTCTCTTCCATCTGGATCTGCAACTGCTCATTTCCCACCTCAGCCATTACCTAAACTCAATCCTCCAGTTTTTCTATGTAGATTTATTAGATTTCTTTGTTTAACCTTAATACATATTATGAAAGTTATTTCGGTTTGCAAGTAACTTTTTATTTCTTCTGTAATTTTAATCTCTGTATCCTATAATATCTCTTTGTAAAAAATGTTTTATCTTTTGTTCAAAGTTGCTTAGTTTGCTAGTTTTGCTCATTTTGTATTTTATATAAATTCTCTGGAGCTTTTATGCCTGGGCCTCCACTGAAAATGGGCTAACCTGGCCCAGTGGACTTTCCTGGTAAACAAATGTCAATAAAATAAATACAATAAATAAAATAAAATAAAATAAATTACAGTCTAAACAAACTGTATTTGAATATTGTAATAGAGATGAAAGAACTGGAAGTGGAATTTAGGAAAGGGTAGGAGCAAATTACTTATAAATTACTTATAAACAATGGAAATTGTGGGAACAACACATCCACAATAATATTTTGGAAGCAGAGTGAGATTTAAGAGAAGGCAGGAAATTACCAATTTATGTAATGTTGGGCTGATGACATTTATGCAAAATCACATGTGATACATAATGTTTGTAACTGGGAACATGTTAATATGTTTTTTATATAAATGTATGTTTGCCTATGTCTGATAATTCAATACACTTGTTAAAATGAATATTTATCCTAGTCAGCAGCATGTGAGGAATTTAAATTACACTTATGAGAACTAATTCAGCTTTCATCTTCTTGCAAGGTCAGCTACCACCTTCACACAAGGGTAGAATCTAACCAGCTAATTCTAGTTCTCCGTAAGTGCACATCATGAAATACGAGCTGATGAAGAAAAATCTCAAGCTAAATGTCTCCATTCTGTGCAATTGAATTCCCTATAATCTCTGACAGAGGTAAAGACTTTTAAAAAGTGGATATAATAAGTTAGATGTATATACTTGCAGAGAAGAAAACATAAAAATTTCAAAACTCATTCACTATTCATATGTCTTTGGTACTCAGACTACAATAGAATATTTATTTCTGTGGACCTAAATGCGAAGGTTAGTAATGTTAGAATAATAACACAACCATTTTCAGATTATAATCTTTTAACATTTACATTAACAGTAAATAATAATAAACTACCAATATGGTACAGGATACCGGCATACATTACGAAAAGGTAAGAATTTAATCAAAGTTTCGAAAAGAAATAAATACTTTTTTTAAATTTAATAAAAAAGATATTCATAGAAAATGCACTCTGGGATACTCTAAAATCTTATATGAATGGGAAGACTAATACAAAGAATGGGATAATAAGCTGTTAGACAGCTAACAACAAATAGATATTGCCAAAAAAGTACCAAAAGGAGATTTTTTTAATTGGAGTGAAAACCCTAAGTTAAAATAAACAAATACTTGATCATAAATGGAAATAATACTACAGAAAGTGAAACTTACATTATATAATATTAATCCCAGATGATTAAATAAAACTGACCAGTAGTTCAAAACTATTGCATAAATCTAACCAGATTAATACCTATTAAGGGATTAGAGAGTAACAGATTTAAAAAAACTGACATAAACGATATACTTAAGGTGTTTAGAAAATATTATGAAAAAAAATCAGCAAATTAAATTAAATGTATTGGAAAATAAATAAATATTTTTTGAAAAATAATATATACAGGTTATCTGAGGAAGCTAAAGATCTGTTAAGAAATCAGATTAGTAGAACAAACGTTATGCAACAAGTACATAAATTAAAATAGAATAAAGTTTCAGGAATAGATGGATTAATTCTGAAAGTTTATACATTATTACCAACAAAATTTGTACAACTAATATCAAAGGTATACCCTAATGTCCAAGATAAAAATTATATTCTTAGATCCTGCAGATATTCCATAATCATAGGATCATAGGAAGTTAGTAGGCTAATGGCCCTAGGGCCCTTACAAGCCTAGTTAAGTTCTACCCTTATTTCCATAATCCGCACCTAAAGCCCGAGTCCAAGAGGAACACAGATGGGACCCCTGGGGTGAATTTATGGTTACCCATTCAATTGTTCAGATTGCATTTGAAGAGGGCCAACGAGGTGCTCTGTTTGACAGGAAATGAGAGTCTGTTCCAAGGGTGTGGTAACCTTTGGGAGACAGATCTGTCCCTCCAGTGTGTTCTATTAATGTCACATACCAGGTTAAGGTCTTTAGAGCAAGTGTCCCGTGTACCATTTGACTTGTGGATATGCAGCATTTCTAATAAAGCAGGGTGAGAGTTTGTCTTATATGTAAGGGAGATCACCTCTGAGTAGTCTGTATGAAACAGAATAAAGTGACAGTGATTTCAGATGATCCACATAGAATAGATGCTGAAGATCTTGAATTTTCCTTTTGAGGGACCTATGTGGTTTCTCCAATTGCTGCAGGTGCTTGGAAAGGTAAATACCAAAAGGGGTATTGTACTTAATTATTGGCCTGATGAGGGAAGAGTACAGAGAGGTTATAACCTCTTTTTTTCTGGAAATATAGAATGCCCTTCTTACCACTGTGGAGACATGGTGATCAAAGATAAGATTGCTGTCAACCTGTGTGCCCAGGTCTCTCACCACTGAGTGTTGCTATTGATGTAGTAGTTAGCAGGAACATCGCTCTTACTAAAAGGGATGACAACACATTTTTTTGCATTGAGTTTAAGGCCATGACTTTGGCATCAGTCATTTGTTTGTATAACAATAATGCCAATATTACAAGCAGTAAATATCCTAGTCATTATGCATCTTATCATCCAATCACATTATTAAATCTGCATTATATGTTTATTTTGATATACATTGATAGTATAAAAATAACATTTTATGTGTGATATATGAAGAGCAAGTAGGATTTATTCTCAATAGACAAGAATGATAATCTAAAGTGAATAATAACACTGATAGCCTATGTAATAAGAATGAAGAAGTGGCAATGTTTAGTTGAAACACAAAAAAAGCTTTTGATACCATAAACTGTGATTCTTTATTTATGTCACTGATAATGTTTGACTTTCCCCAAACATGATAAAATTACTACAAACTCCTTACACTGTTAACATAGCTAATGTTTAATTTGGGCTCTAATGTATCAAAAGCAGTAAACATTAAAAGGAGCACTAGAAAATCTCTGATCAGTATTAGCAAAAAACTAAGGTCACTCATAAAATCGTCTAAGGCCAGCTTCGAGAGAAAAACTGCATAGTACACTAAGGAAAATCACAAGGCTTTCTTTAGTTATGTTAGGAACCTGGGTGGGAATTCCCAGATAAGCTCAGAATTAGTCCAAAATGACAAAAAAATACACCAAACCCACAGACATTGCCAACATCCTAGCTGACAGGTTCAGTGCAAACTCATCTCCCCACCAAAAGGGCAAATATCTATCGCAGCAGAGTGCTGCCCCCCTGACATCTCAGATGCTCAAGTAAGAGCCACCCTCTCCAAAGCAAAAAACACAGCATCAATGGGACCAGACGGTGTCCCGGGCTGCGTCCTACATGAACTCCAAGAAGAGCTAAACCCAAACATAAAACTACTGTTCAATCTCAGCCTTACTACAGGATATGTACCCAAAGAGTGGCATACAGCAACAGTGGTCCCTCTCCACAAAGGTGGTGCCTCAACGGACCCTGGAAACTATCGCCCCATAAGCCTGACTAGCTTGGTCTGCAAAGCTATGGAAAGGATCATCATGGACCTCATAAATAAAGATATTGGGGACCTACAGACACTGGATCCTACCCAGTTTGGCTTTGTTAAGGGCAGATCCTGCCTCTTAAACCTGGTTGACTTCTTTGAAACAGTCACCAAGGCCATTGACGAAGGGAAGGTAGTACACACAGCCTACCTGGACCTCGCAAAAGCCTTCAATACAATACCCCACTCGGGCATTATAGATAAGCTCACCAGCTTAAATATAAACCCCTGTGTCACTAGATGGTTGCAAATTGGCTCATGGACAGAACCCACATGGTTAGAATTGCTGGAGCCATGTCAGACTCCAAACCAGTTACAAGTGGCGTCCCACAAGGCTCAGTACTGGACCTCTCTTGCTCGGTATATATTTCTCTGAGGTACAGGCCAACACAGAAGGACTGTGGCTGACCAAGTTCACGGATGACTGCAAACTGGGCACCATAATCGACACTCCAACCGACACAAGCATCCTCCAAATGGGCCTCATAGAAACAGACAACTGGTGCCAGAGCCATGGCCTCAAGCTAAACGCCAAAAAGTGTATAGTCATCCCCTTTGACAAAAACAAAGTGCCCACAAATTACCACATAGGTGGTAATCCATTAAGTACAGAAGAAGTAATTAGGGACCTGGGGACCCAAGTTGATAGCAATCTCTCATTTGACAACCACGTGGCCAAAGTGGTTATAAAAACATTTTATATAGCCCACTTAATCATGAAGGGATTCACATCTAGATCAGGGGAGGTCATCGTGCCTCTTTACTCATCCCTCATCAGGCCCATAATCGAGTACAATGCCCCTTTTGGGATGTACCTTACCAAACACCTGCAGCAACTGGAAAGACCCCAAAAGTACCTCACCAAGAGGATCAAAGGGCTCAAACAGATGCCATATGCTGCCCGGTTAAAGAAACTCCAGCTGTACTTAGTGTCATACCACCTGCTCAGAGGCGACCTGTGCCTGATGTATAAAGCCATGTCCAACCCGGAATTAAGGGACATGCTGCACCTCAAAAAATCCAAATCCCATCGAGCCACACGCTTGAGAGACTTGAACCTCAGCACTGAAATAAATAGGACATGCTGGAGGGACAGATTCATAACCCAGAGGCTCCCTTCACTCTGGAATAAAATCCCAGTCCAGGTTAGGCAGAGTCCCTCATTGACTCTCTTCAAGAGGAATCTTGATGAGTGGATGGGAGATCGTAGGTTTACCCCGGGTATCACTTCTTTGTCACTGTTAGACAGAGGCACAGTATACTAACCTCGAAAAAGGGCATAGCAAAATTAATTTAAAATGGGTGGCAAAAGCCAAACATACTCTGGCTAGGCTTATAAATGCCCTAGGGCAGATAGCCTAGTATGAACCTATGAACCTATGAACCTATGAAAATGATGTTCATAGGTTCATAGGTTAGTACTAAGCTAACTTCCCTTGCGAGCCATTTTAAGCCTAGCCAGTTATCTCTTGTGAGGCTCAAACTATGCACCTTGTGTTTGTAAGGCAAACACCTTAACCATTAGGCCACCTCATGTCCTCTGTCAACTCTACTTTTTGGGTCTCCTAGAGTGTATTAGTATCTCAGGGCACATTTGCTTGCTGCAGCTTGCTCAAAAATGCAAGTGCTTGAGCTATCATTATCCCAGTCTGTTGTTCTTGAATAGCCATCCTCACACTCCATCCTATACACTACTTAGCTTTACTAGAACCTAAACCCTAAAATTTAAGCTTCCACCCAGTTCCAAACCTGACTTTTGACTGCTTAACCCTAAACTTTCACTCCCCCTCCCTAATCTTAAGTTCCTGATCACTACCTAATCCTTCCACTCCAACCCCGCTAAACCTAAATACCCAGACTTCTCTTAATCCTAAAAACTCCTTCTGCTCCATAATGCTAACCCCCCCCCGCTCCATCCCCATGACTGCTTCCTGATCTCATATCTGAGTTCAAACACAAGCAGCAGCCTACTAGAGCTATAAGACACTTGAGTCCTTGGCTTCAAAACAGCAGGTTTCAAGCACTTGGGACTCGAGCACTTGTAGTAGAACCATACTTTACACTCTAGCTATGGGTACATAGGGTAATATAAGAAATAATGCAGATATAAATGGTTTTAACATACATAATCAATATAAATTAAAGATACTACTCTTCACAGATGATATTTATTAACACTTTCTGATATAGAATCCTCCTTTAAAATAGCATGGAATAAAATGAGGAACTTCAGTGATATTTTAGACTGATATTTAATAGTATTAAAACACACTGTGTAATTATGAGCTCAGAAGTGAACTATTCAATCATTTTTAAAGAAGAATTATTGTTACACATGTCTGCATATATTATATACTCTGTAATAAAATAGTCATATGTAGAAGATGCATTACCCTTGCACTATAATGATGTAGAGATAGCTGCAATATTTAAACAAATCATAGAGAGAAAAAACTGTTTTATTACTTTAGACATAGACTCACTGTTTACGGTGATTCCCATGACTTTGGTGTACAGTCAGTAAAGAAATTCCTGTTAGAATTCACAGAATACAAACAGCAGCATATTTCTACACTATGTGATTATCAGTAGTACTCTCTAATAATGTCTTCTTATTTCAAAAACAGCTATATAGACAGGTATGAGGTGTTGCCATGGGCAAGCTGTTAGCCATTATGTTTGCTAATATAGTGATGTACATATGGGAACATAAGTACACATTGTTAACTGAGAATCCATTAAAAAACATCTTATTTTACCGTTGTTTTGTTGATGATTTATTTTTAATATGGAAAGATGACAAAGCTAATTTTGACCTTTTTTTTGAATATATCTCCAATATGTACAAATTCTTAAAGTTTAAAAAATGTTTATCTGCAGAGAAAATAGTTTTCCTAGATATTACTATTAGCAAAAACCATGATGGATTCCTAGATGCGTCTCTATATAAGAAACCAGTGAAGGAAACAATTTATTACATAGGGGCAGCATGCACCCGCATTTTACATTTAAGAATATGGTCAAAAACAGTTCCTTAGAGTGGCAAAACTGAATATTATTGATTTCAACATGTTAAAATAGAGGAAGTCAACAAAAGGAGAATTTGTGGAAAGAGGATATAATAGAGAAGAAGTAGTAACTAGATGTGAAGAAATAAAAACACAGACTTCCTAGTGAAGCCTTGCTTTTCTTCACAACAGATATATAAACCCAAAAAGAACAACAAAAATATCAACAACCACACTAGGTGCACCCTAACATATAATAAAAATACTTTAGCTGTTAAACAAGTAATATCTAAACATTGGCATATACTTCAGGATATCCCAGAACTATATTACTGATCATCCCAGATTTTCACATAAGAGATATACTAATCTCAAAAACGTATTATGCTATAAAGAACAGCCCAAGTCATGATTTAGTAATAAACAGAACAAAAGAGGTACCTTTGCATGTGGTAACTGTAAGTTCTGTATGTATGTTGACACTAAAAAAGTTTTTACCATCCAGTAAATAAAAAGGAAGTAGAAACTAAAAACATGGAAATTGTAATAGCACAAATATTTACTTAGCAAATTGTGACCAGTGTGACTCATTTTATGATGGGAAAATTAACCAAATATTGAAAAATCATATATGTAGTCACATAGCCTTAATAAACAGAAAGATACCCATAAATGCACTTTTTAAACATAAACGTGACAAAGGTGAAAACCATAATTTTAAATTTGTTGTTTTGGAAATGTGTGCTGAAAATATGAGAGAAGAAGACAAAACAGAGTTGGATACTATGTCTGAAAGCACATATTTTACCAGGTTTAAATTACTTTTCTTCTTTAAAACCTACATTGAAAGAGAACCATAATTGTGTATGAATGCAATTGCTTTAATTGTTCTAATCATGTGATCTTAAGCTATTATTTAAAGAGCGGCAACTTCTGCTTTAACATTGACGCCTGAGAAAGCCCTCTGGGTGAAAATTTTAACTTATGTGTTTTTAACTGATGAAGTCATCTAGATTTACTGAAGGTTTGTTTATTTTTGTTCTACATATAAGCAAATGTCGCAGCAGTAAAATAAACCAGAGGTAATTCCTTCTTCCCAGGCAAAGCATGCAACATAGACAGTTCAAGTAACAGCCTGTTTGCTTGTTGATGGAGTAAGACTCTGAAGGGTAAGAAGTCTGAAACTCAATTGTATGGCATTACAATCTAACCTGTGGTCTCTAGTGATATGCCTCTATTCTCCAAGACAGGGCACAATACTATGCTTAATGGAACCAAAATGTGAAGCCAATATCAGCATAGCCTGTGCAAATGTGTACTGTTGACAGGTGTGCCCCCCCACACCCATATTCACATAGAAATGCAGTAACATGTAAGATGTTCTTTGTGTTTCACTGTTGCAGTCATCACATTTGGGTTATCTGCCTGCAGGTAGCCCTCAGTCGGCCTGAACTGAGCTATTTGTGTCACTTCAAATTAAATATTACTGTGCACCCCTATTGCCATTGTTCCAGTGGTTCCTATTTATCATTACATTTACTTAGTGAAGTCATCTAGATTTACTGAAGGTTTGTTTATTTTTGTTCTACATATAAGCAAATGTCACAGCAGTAAAATAAACCAGAGGTAATTCCTTCTTCCCAGGCAAAGCATGCAACATAGACAGTTCAAGTAACAGCCTGTTTGCTTGTTGATGGAGAAAGCCGAAGTGCATGCTAAAAATGTGGTTTTTCAATATACACCTAGAAGTCAGAGGATTTATAAAGTAATACATGTGTGTGTGTGTGTGTGTGTGTGTGTGTGTGTGTGTGTGTGTGTGTGTGTGCATGTGTGTGTGTGCATCTGTGTGTGCACACGCATGCGCACGAATGCACATGTCAGCTTTGCCACTTTGCCACACCTTAGTCATGTACTATCCCTAACCTTAACCCTGTCCCCTAACCTCAGCCATACCCACTGCATTACTAAAAAACATTTCCTAACAGTACCACTACACACAACAAAGTACATAAAACACACACAAAAACAAATGTGTATAAAACTAAATCTATTCCTTTACCTAACCATTACTCATACATTCATAGGTAGACTAATGGCGCCAGGAGGCCTTTTTAAGCCTAGACATGATTTCCAACTCTAAGCATTAAGCACTTGCACATTAATTTCTGTGCGCACTCCTACTTACCTATACTATATTTGTGTGTGTTTTTCTACATTGTTTGTGTGGGTAAGGGTAGGGAGGTGTAAGTGTGAGTGTGAGTGTCAGATTTGTTGGTGTTTGTGTATGTGTGATGTGTATTTGTGTGTGAGTGAGTGAAGGATGGCGTGGTGTGAGTGTTTTTTTTTTTTTATGTTATGTGCGACCTCAGAGTTGGTATATATATAAGTAGGGGGGTGTGGGAGGCACAACCCCCTACATGGAGGGGTGCAGGGGGGCTTGTCCCCCTGCTTATATGTAGTGTAGGGTGGTGTGGTTTGTGTGCTATGGGTGGAATGGTGTGTATGTTAAGTGGTGTATGGTGTATGTATGTTTGTGATTGTGTAATTCAGGATTGTGGTTTCGGTGTTGTGACTGGTTCGACTTCATAGTCTCAGGTTACTGAATTTCGAGCTTTCAGTAATTCAAGATTATGAAGTGAAACCATATATATATAAAGGTCTACTTCTATATACTGAAATCTCGTTAGACCGAAGACCACAAACCCAAATATGCACATTCTCGAAACCTACAAATATTGAATCCCTTAACACCAAAAACAGTAAAGCAGAAATAACGTACCTACACTCCAGCTAAACAAAACACCCAAAACAACACAAACACACTACTTCGTAACACAGCTATTAAACTTCAAAGCACCACTTTAACATTTATACCCAGCACCACACTTGCCATACATAAATTATACACTAAACACAATATAAACAAATCAGAACCATTTTTGCCATATTTTAGTTAAACTACCTCAAAACTAACTATTTGCAAAACTACAAGAAATAACTATTTTTACGTCTTTCACTTTAGCAGGGGGGCTATGCCCCCCACTCCCCCATAACTTAAATATACCACTCCGAGATCATACTACTTTGAGAAAAATGGTAAACTCTAAGCATGCATACCATTCAAGTATTACCACTTCTACATCCTTTAAACACTTCGTAACTCCATAAATTTCACAGTGACACTACAACAGCGGCACATAATATCCACCATACCTGTTTTTACATCCTTACTATGAATCCTTAAAGAGACAGCTCACACTTTAACCACTTACCTTGTCACTTTTACTTACATTTCAGTATTCTGAAATGGGAGTCGATCTTCTAAGTTTCGATAATATGCTTAGTCGGGTTTATGGTCTCGCATTTCCAGTCTTCGATCTTCTGAGATTTCAGGAATTAGAAGTTAACTTATATATATATATATATATATATATATATATATATATATATATATATATATATATGTGTGTGTGCGTATATAAAATATAAACAAATGTTTGTATATCAATATATTTTATATATATGTATATATATATATATATATATATATGTGTGTGTGTGTGTGTGTGTGTGTGTGTGTGTGTATACATATATATATCTAC